>NW_025953374.1:0-217919 GCF_018812025.1 Megalobrama amblycephala | reverse complement strand
GTAACTTCTCATGGATAGAAGTACATACTCATCAAAGGCCACAGGATCATTCCGTGTCAACTCGACTAGAGGTCCCCTGGTGAAATTTTTACTCTGAGATTGGTAGGTCTATTAGTAAAATCTGTTGACTTTAGCAATCTTTGTTTCAGTATATGCGAACAGTGACCGTTCAAAAATGGCAAAAATCACTTCTTGTGTTATTTGCCTTGAGTTTGTTTGCCTGTAAATATTAGAGAGATCTTAATATCCTTTTAGATTCTGGTTCTTAAATTTTCCTTTTGGTATCTTCATTTTAAAGGCCCTCCATGGTTCAATCCCAGAAATATGGAGATCTTAATGCGGCTCCATGAGTAAATTGGTAAATTGTACAAATGTTTAGTGGTCAAAAAACAAATGTGGGTCACTTTGCATACAGCTGATACTTTTTCTCTTTTAAAGAAGAATATCTGAAGAACAAATAATGTTGAAACTAGAAATGTATCTCGTGTTTTCTGTCAACTCATTTGCATAAAACATACCTGTCTGAATGCCATAAATATCCCTTTTCCAAAGTTTGAATGCCAGTAAACTGTTCATAAATCTGACAAAAAGTGTCCATTAATGCTACTTGCACATTAATATCTGGGCTCTATTTTTCTATTTAAATCCAAACAACGACTGTTTTTGGCCAGGTAGTGTATATACACTGAGCAGTGTTAATTTTAATGCTGGGGATTTTGCTGTGTACACATGGCAGTAAAGCATAGGTGCAGCACCTTACAAAAAGTGATGTGTCCCTGCTTTGACCACAAAACAGTGTTGAGTTATATTAATTTGTATAAGACTTTAGATAAATGTGTCAGCTAAATTACTTGATAGTTGTCTAGACAGTCAGAAGGATACTGCAGTTCCTCTACAGCTCTGTTGTCAATCGTCCCTCGACTGTTGTAGATCAGAGTGCTGCTCAGTAACACAGCCAGACAGAAGATGTTGGTGTCATGCTTTGAGTCTCCCTGAGAAAGAGAAAGACAAGCATGGAGATTAATCTCAATAAATGCTGCTCAAACAACTACCAGATACAACTGTTGGGATCTATTTTAACAGATTCATCAGCGATAATTAGTCACAACACCAATGGACATGTTTGATATCCATATTGATTAAATGTGTGGTTTCAATCCATTTTTTTTATTTAGTTAAGTTAGTAAACAAAGTGCATGGCAGTTAGGAAAATATTATTTTGCATTCCCTGCCTCCTATTTACAGCAAACTATTCATTAAAACTATTAATTCATTCTGAAAAGCCAACAGCATGCTGATCACAATTGCTAACATAGCAATATTATCTGAATAAGGGTATCTGCTCCAACAGTGAAAGTATTCTTGGATCCTTTAAAATGTTAGTGACATTTAATGCTACTTGTTTTTGTGTTTTAGTAGTGGTTACATCACCTTGTCCACGTCTCCGAGTCCCTCAGTGTCCAGCAGCACCAGAGTGGTTCCTGCTTTAGTGGGGTGATCCACACACCACATCCAGATGCCCTTCGTCTTGGACTCGATGGTGCTGCCCAATGCAAACCCTGATAAAGCACACACACACACACACACACACACACACACACACACACACTGGCTTATATGCATGCTTACATGCATTCAATTTAGGTCATTCTTTTAAACCATATGATGTTTCTCTCAAGCTTTTGGATGTTATCACTGTTGCCTGTAAAGTTCTAACCTGTTTGTTGTCCTGCGAGGCGATTCATCAGGTAGGACTTCCCGGTGCGGTAGAGACCCACCACGGCCACCACCACCACTGGCTGCTGGATCTGCTGCAGGATCTGTAGAGCTGACTGCTGCACACACAGCTTCCCATCTGACCCCGTGTCAATCAAGCATACTGGTTTGTCCATGATCACTGGAGAATACAGCTGTCGAACAGATACGCACATTTAAAGTCCTTCAAGTGACGGTAACACTTTCATAATAACGTTCAGTTATAAGTCATTTGTGACTTATTAGTTAATGATTAACAAATCATTTACAAAACATGAATATACATTTATAAATGATTTATAAGTTATATACTAACATTTTATTAATGTTTTATTCATTCAGTTATAAGTCATTTATAAATTGATTTGTCAATTATGAACAAATCATTTACAAAACATGGCTATACATTCATAAATGATTAATAAGTGATATGTTAACATTTTATGAATGTTTTATTAATTCAGTTATGAGACACTTATAAGTTATTAGTTAATGATGAACAAATCATTTACAAAACATTACAATATACATTCATAAATGATTAATACATGTTATGCTAACAATTTACAAATTTGTTGTAAGTTATCTTAATTAAATAAATCAAACAGATCATTAGTAGATAGTTTATAAGTTATTAGTTAAGACATTATTTATCACATAATAATTGAAGTATTTATGACAATTGTTTTAGTATCATTATCTCAATAAACAATTGTTAATCATGAACAAATGTTGAACAAACCATTAGTAAATGATCAGTATATGATTTATTGATGAAGTTGTAAGCTGGTCTGTGTTCAAAAGCACAAACATTCAGGTATGCTAAAGCACTATTTTTAAGAAGAGTAATTTGTTTGTTCTGAAGTGGATAAACATTTATAAATGCCTTACAGTCAGGTGATTCCAGTGGGTTATATTAAATCCTTTCACTCATCAGCACAGACTTGTGTTCTGTGTGTGGGATCTAGTGATGAAGTGAACCTCTGAACCGGTTTTACCTTCCACTGAAGCTCACATCAGGTGCACAGAGTTAAACACTCCATGTGTGTCAGAGAAGACAGCTGTCTATACCCTCACCAGTCAGCACTTACACTGCACTACACACTTACAAAGTGTTCAACACCTGTTATAGATGATGTGTAAATGCATGAATAAATCATTTACAAAGCTTTCTGCATACCCTATTTTAAAGTGTAAACTATTCATCATGTATAAATGTGTTACACATCATTTGTAGACCTTTCTTACCTGTTACAAATTATTGTATATGTATACAAGTCATTCATAACCCTTTCTGCATACCCTATTCTGAAGTGTAAACTATTCATCACTTATAAATGTCTTACATATCATTTGTAGACCTTTCTTACTTGTTACAAATTATTTGTATATGTATACAAGTCATTCATAACACTTTCTGCATACCCTATTCTAAAGTGTAAACTATTCATCACTTATAAATGTGTTATATATCATTTGTAGACCTTTCTTACCTGTTACAAATTATTTGTATATGTATACGTCATTCATAACCCTTTCTGCATACCCTATTCTAAAGTGTAAACTATTCATCACTTATAAATGTGTTATATATCATTTGTAGACCTTTCTTACCTGTTACAAATTATTTGTATATGTATACAAGTCATTTATAACACTTTCTGCATACCCTATTCTAAAGTGTAAACTATTCATCACTTGTAAATGTGTTACATATCATTTGCAGATCTTCTTTATAAATTATGTACAAACTAAAATTTGTAAATGTACAATTTATTTGCCATATGCAAAGTATACCTTTCAGTTACAGGATCTAAAAATCTATACGAATCCCAATATTTAAATTATATATTTTTATATAAAATTATAATATTTTTATGCAAATATATTTTACTATTATATAGATATCTTTGAGCCCCTAACTCACCTCTAATATCTAAACATGACCACTTTTTAGCCACTTCACAAAAATAAAAACGCAATATTGATATATTTACAGTGACTGTTATCTTAGTTGATATACTGTTGTATAAAAATAATAATTTTAAGCTCCCTACTCCACCCTATAACCTTAACCATAACCATTTTGACAATATACGTAGTGTAACAGGAAGATAAATGTACGTTAGTCACAATCATTTATTTAAAACATTACAAAAAACAGTAACGTTATACAGAACAGATAAAATGACGTATGTGCTACATTACCAGCGAAATGACAGCAAATCATAAATTTGTGTGAGTTACAGAATTAAATTAAAGTGTTTAATTGCTGCAAACATTCCTCTGATCTGCATTTCCTTCCTTTTAAGCGTCGCGCTGAATCTAACACAGCAACTGAAATTCGGCATGTCGCAAACACTCTATGGTAGTCGCAAATCACACGTGACAGCCGGTGACAGCCAATAAGGAGCAAGGTTTGACGTCACTGCCGCAAACTGTGTCGTATTGTGAGAAGTAGGGCTGTAGTCAACCAAAGAATGCTTATGACAAAGTCCTGTCCTGCGCAACGATCATCGATAAAAAAAAAGAAAAAAAAAAAAAAGACACGATGTCTTTTTTGATTGAACATTTATTAAACAATTATAATGAGCATTTTAAAACAACAGAAAAACATCAATAATACATAAACTATAATAATAATACAATTCTTTGAAAATTAGGTTATTTTTTAAACTGCAAAGTGAGGAGTTCTGTCCTAGGTCTATAGTGACCGTCACAATCGTGCACCTGACCACACCACACGCTACAAAAAATATAACTGCTAAAACTGCCAAATAATGAAAAATCCTAACAAAAGCTCCGATTATACAGGCTGTATATTCTTCTTTCTTTCAAAGCTATGGGTTAACTTTTTCCAACCGATCTAACGTTAGGCTTTTAAAACAAAGCTGTGGCATGGCCTATGGATGCGCTGAATAACCAATAAAATATATAAACTTTCGACATTAGACCATAACAGTAAAAGAAATAGACATAGCAAAGCGTCTGACACATTTATATCTGCTTACCGCTTTTAGGTGATAGGTCAATTGGTCGTTGACTATGGTAAGTTAGCTTTAGGCCGCATAGCTTGCACTCCAGTAAAATCGCCAAACAAAAGATTTAATTTCGTGGACATTTTTTCGACTAAAGCCCAAAACAAGTAGCGTTCTAACTGAATGAATACAGCAAAACTACCTATATTCCTTACTGAGCGCGAAGCAGCAGTACAGCCAGCCAAGGTGCGGTTCCCGAGTGTTCATGTGGTGGCTAAACTGTGGCACCGTTATAAAATAGCCTAAATTAAAGCATTTAAAGTTTGTATAAAACATAGGCTAATTATATTTAGAATCAGTAATATATAACTGCTAATAAAGGAATAAATATCAAGGAGTAAATCAATGAAAATTTATTTATTGGTAAAAAAAAAAAAAAATTTTTGCAACTGGTCGACAATGAGAATGTCAGTCGACCAAAACGGTTCGACCGATAGTGACTAAACGACTAAAGTTGAAGCCCTAGTGAGAAGCGGCAATTTTGAAAGTTATGAAACGGCGGATTGATACGATTATTAATGTATAATGGTTATATTACTTTATAAGAATCTTTTCCTTACACAATTGCATCGTCCGACTTCTGAAGACTTGAAAAAAATGCACGAAATAATGGACTACGTTTATTATCAGTTTATGGTGTGTTTTCATGTCATGGTGAGGAGCTGTTTCATGAAAAACAAAATAAAAATTAAATGATTAAGTGTTGGTTAAATGGTGGCAGAGTGTTGATTTTTTTTTTTTTATAATGTAAAGTTTAGGCTTGGGTAAAGTGATGGAATGAGATGGATCATGTAACAGGAAGGTCTACAAATGATATGTAACACATTTACAAGTGATGAATAGTTTACACTTTAGAATAGGGTATGCAGAAAGTGTTATGAATGACTTGTATACATATACAAATAATTTGTAACAGGTAAGAAAGGTCTACAAATGATGTGTAACACATTTATAAGTGATGAATAGTTTACACTTTAGAATAGGGTATGCAGAAAGTGTTATGAATGACTTGTATACATATACAAATAATTTGTAACAGGTAAGAAAGGTCTACAAATGATGTGTAACACATTTATAAGTGATGAATAGTTTACACTTTAGAATAGGGTATGCAGAAAGTGTTATGAATGACTTGTATACATATACAAATAATTTGTAACAGGTAAGAAAGGTCTACAAATGATGTGTAACACATTTATACATGATGAATAGTTTACACTTTAGAATAGGGTATGCAGAAAGCTTTGTAAATGATTTATTCATGCATTTACACATCATCTATAACAGGTGTTGAACACTTTGAAGTGTGTAGTGCAGTGTGAGTGCTGACTAGTGAGGGTATAGACAGCTGTCTTCTCTGACACACATGGAGTGTTTAACTCTGTGCACCTGATGTGAGCTTCAGTGGAAGGTAAAACCGGTTCAGAGGTTCACTTCATCACTAGATCCCACACACAGAACACAGAACACAAGTCTGTGCTGATGAGTGAAAGGATTTAATATAACCCACTGGAATCACCTGACTGTAAGGCATTTATAAATGTTTATCCACTTCAGAACAAACAAATTACTCTTCTTAAAAATAGTGCTTTAGCATACCTGAATGTTTGTGCTTTTGAACACAGACCAGCTTACATCTTCATCAATAAATCATATACTGATCATTTACTAATGATTTGTTCATGATTAACAATTGTTTATTGAGATAATGATACTAATACAATTTTGTCATAAATACTTCAATTATTATTTGATAAATAATGTCTTAACTAATAACTTATAAACTATGTACTAATGATCTGTTTGATTTATTTAAGATAACTTACAACAAATTTGTAAATTGTTAGCATAACATCTATTAATCATTTATGAACGTATATTGTAATGTTTTGTAAATGATTTGTTCATCATTAACTAATAACTTATAAGTGTCTCATAACTGAATTAGTAAAACATTCAGAAAATGTTAACATATCACTTATTAATCATTTATGAATGTATAGCCATGTTTTGTAAATGATTTGTTCATAATTAACAAATAATTTATAAATGACTTATAACTGAATGAATAAAACATTAATAAAATATTAGTATATAACTTATAAATCATTTATAAATGTATATTCATGTTTTGTAAATGATTTGTTAATCATTAATTAATAAGTCACAACTGACTTATAACTGAACGTTATTATAAAGTGTTACCCAAAAAAGGCAGCCAAGCTAAATGAAAATTTAAATCCACTCTCTGTCAGTAGGTGGCGCTTATGGAACAGCAGAAATAGAGGGTATGCATTGATGTCACTTTCCCCCACTCTCTCAGCTGGACTGAGTGGTAAAAGAACCTGCTGCATGACTGGATTTAATAGGGGAAAGTGCGAAAACATGAGATGGTCCTCACTGCAGAACACAAGATCCAACTCCTTCCACTTTACATATCCCTTAACCTACCCGACTCCGCCCCCTGGATCTTGAGTGTTCTGCAGTGAGGGGTTATTGGAAAACAATTACACTAAAGGTTGGGCTCGAAAGTGTTCCTTATGACATGTCAAATAAAGCTAATCTATGGATATTGGCATATGTGCCTGATTTTGACGCCGGGGAAATACATAAATCAAATCTGACTGTGAACACTTTATATAAATACAATATAGGTAGGTCCGAGTAATCACTTATATCAATGTTATATATATTGTCATATTGTCCAGCCCTAAAACATATATAGGTTTTGTCACTGTTTATTTAAAATCACCCAATTATGCAGAATATAAGATTGTAAATATTTAATTGATGAGTTGTCAACACAATATATAACAATACAATATATACGGTATGATTTTACCACAAAATCCAACAATTTGACACAAAATGATATTTTTGCCTGGAGTCCAGCTGTTTCAGTGAATAGGTTGTTTGCAATCAGGTGGTTCTGGTGACATGCGAAGTTTGGTTGGAGGGCAAGCAGTGAAAATTAGATTGGAAGAGATGGAGAAAAGTCCTTTCTGTGCTGGTTTAGAAAGGTATAAACAGAAAATCACAACATATGTTGGACGTGATCTTTATGTTATGAAGAGGAGCAACTTTTTCACTGAATTGAAAGACTTGATTGCCATTGAGGAGGTAGATATAGAGAATGTGAAGCTGCTGTCACGCCGCGTTCAGTTCTAGTCTGGGTTTGTTTATATCACGCTGCCTTTCTGCTAGTGAAGTTAGGGCATTATTTTTGATTTTCTGTCGTGATTGTGAAAAATGTCGCCATTATAGGTCATTTATGCTGAATCGAGAATTGCAACAGGAGCTCACATCATCGTTCAAAGAAAAAACTGGACGGTGTAATTTACGGGAAGACACTGTATATCAAATCTAATAATGTCACTGATTTAACCCACTCCCTATCACTCAATAAAATAATCACATAGATGAGTGTTTTTGAAAGTGTTGTCTTTGTCTTTGTTGTTGAATCGACTTCTGTCAGCTTGTTAAACATTTATTTATTTGGACATGGCTCAGACATTAAAACCAAACATCAAATGGTCTACCAGGAAGGCTATTTCTCAGGAAAATGGCTAAATGTTTTAAAAGGAAATATAGGCAATGTTGGTATATATCATTGACTGAGATTTTTATTAATAGACCTTCTGATCTTACTGCTGGAGAACAGACATGATTAAATTCTAAACATAAGAAAAGACGGAAAAGCATAGCGCCAGATCACAGTCCAAAACAATGCTTATACAGTTTCTGGTGGTGCGTAGATCCAAAAGATAAATCTAAGATCAAAAAAATGAAAGATCCGCACACGAGAATAAAAATGTATTGTCCAGAGGCCATCAAAAGTGCAAGTGCAAAGTGCAAAACGTTTGATCCTGAAAACGTTTTGCACTTTGCACTTGCACTTTTTGCGCTTTTGCACTTTTATGGCCTCTGGACAATACATTTTGGAGCTTTTCTGACTTCATTCTTATGTGTGGATCTTTTTGATCTCAAATTATAAACATCACAACATAGATAAATGCTCAGGTTAGGGTAACACCAGCAGGAGCAATTTCATTTTTGTCACCTGGATGGCCGCATAAAAGAAATAACATGAAAATCAGGATTATTTGAACTGCTGGAGCCAAAAGGATGAAAGTTTGGCTCAATGAGGGTTTTTTTTATTAGGGAGGACCTTACAGGATATGGAGCTTCCCTTCATATCGCACAATTCACAAAAGACCAGAATTAGCAAGAAAATTTGAAATTTTAATATCTGTAATATCTGTCGAGTATATAACTGCCTCAGTGTGACCACTGGATACAGTCATTTTCATGTGAACCATCATTTGTGGTTTTTAGATCCAGCAACAGGAGCTCACACTCCACATATCAAAAGACTGTGGGCAACTGGTAAAAGCGAAGTCTGGAGACTGAGAGGGAACAAGAATTCAGCCATCAAAGACCTTCTGCATGTTATTCACTGGACCTACTGGAGAAGAAACGTTCACAGAGATGGCAAAAAATACAGATTCTCTGTATCTTAGGGCAAAGAGTTTGTTCATGTGGTTTATTCTGTTATAACAACTTATGAATTTATTAATTTTCTTCCAATTAGAAGGTGCAGGTTTATTCCATAACTACGATAAGAAACATGCAGACGATGATTCTTTTTATGGAGACGTGGGCAGTTTTTCCTCTGATACCCTTTCGATAGCAACAACATTGTCATTTTGCAAGTCCAGTTTCATCCATCCATGTTCCAGAAACTATTCCTCCATTTCCTGACCATCTTACAACAAGTTAGTCCAGCACCACATACTTCTGCAAAACCAAACTGTAGATGGTAAGGATGGGTTTGTCAACATCTCGTAATCTTCTCTTCTGATTGGTCAAGTTTGGGTTTGCGATCTCTAACCCAGAATAAAACCTTTCCATCACTGAAACCTTAGCATTTTCAGTGATGGAAAGGTTTTATTCTGGGTTAGAGATCGCAAACCCAAACTTGACCAATCAGAAGAGAAGATTACGAGATCCTCGCCCTCATGCCTGTCCTGATGAACCTCTGTTCATCACTGAGGAGAGAAAAGCCATGTCCAG
The DNA here is from genome assembly GCF_018812025.1 of Megalobrama amblycephala. Taxonomy (NCBI): domain Eukaryota; kingdom Metazoa; phylum Chordata; class Actinopteri; order Cypriniformes; family Xenocyprididae; genus Megalobrama; species Megalobrama amblycephala. The sequence continues at coordinate 208,053 of NW_025953374.1, read as the reverse complement.
ATCCTGGTTTGCTGCTCATCTCCACTTGGTCTACAAATCCTGAGGCCTTTCCACAGAGCAATATACGGCTCACTCTTTTCGGATCGGAGCAGCAACAACAGCAGCCTCTGTCACAACGATTCCCACACTGAAAGCTCTGGGACGACGGTCTTTCGTTTCATATGAACGTTTCATTTTTCCTGGAGTTAAGGACATTTTAGATGCACCAAAATCTATGGGATCTAATATGTTGCTTCTCCTCATTTTAATTTTTCTCGAGAATAACGTTTTAGTGAAAGTAAATCAGACAAAATTAACATCTCATTACACAAGCTAGCAATAACCAAAGTCAATCAATAAACTTGTTTCTTAGAAAAATATTGTGTTCAAAACATTACTACAATTTGCAAACTATAAACAAAGTCATATCACAAATTGAATAGCGTTTAGCTTTTCAAGACATGCTTTTTTGGACACAGTTTGTCAGTGCCAAACAAAAGGTCTGAGCCAGGACATCTCCAAAAACAGCCTGGGTACTTTGGTACTTGCCCCCTCATCTCCACTCTTACTATTTATTCTTTTCATGGCTTTGGAAAACTTCTGGTTCTGGAAAAGTCTCAGATGATTTTCCACATCGCTTTGTCATCAACACCAAGCTTAATTGCAATTTCTTCCCAGGATTCAAATGCCTTCTCCGAGTCTCTCCACGAGCGATCGTACAGGTGCGGTTACATTTGTACCAGCTCCGCCATTCGGCATTCCAATGTATTCATGTTGCTCATAATTTGGTGGCGTTGATGTATGTAATTTCCACGTGCCAATGGCTCAAATGTGTTTAGGAGCCAGAAAGTTTGCTTTGGTGAGCTGTTTCAAACTGCCGAAAGTGGCCTGATTTTGTTTGAAATGCCATCATATCAGTTCTTTCTTAGATTTCACTTGAAGTATATCAGGGCCATTACTTGTTACCTGAAAATATGTAGTTGTTGCTTATTTTTTTCATTTTACTAGTCTTTGACTAGTAAATAATAGTTCAGTTCAACTGACAGTTTAATTCAGAAGTACACAAAAGTAGTGATGGCGAGATGAAGCCTCATGAAGCATTGAAGCTTTTCAGCCAAGTGGTTCACAAAAGGGTTAATTTCTCGAGGCTTCATTTGCTCACAATACCACCTGGTGGTCAAAGAGTGTAAAAACCACACATTTTGAGGGGATCCCATGGGTTTATATATATGTCAAAATGTCGCGCCACGATTCGAACCGCATCCTGAACCAGTCAGGCAGAAGCAAGGCTTCGAACGTCATCAATGATATCATTGATCTAAAGTGAGACAAGCCTCAATACGCGCTTCACTGAAAGCTCCCGGGATTTCTCGACACGCTCCGAAGCCTCGGCACAGAACCTAACATCACTACACAAAAGTATTTCAGTGAATTTTTCAAATATTTTGTAGTTCAGATTTATTGTAATTAACCAAAACATGGTTGTTACTTGAACATTTTTTTTTCTTTTACTATGGTTAATGTTTTGTAGTCTTTTATTAGTTTATTTTTTATACTGTTATATAAATTCACATATTTTATTTATATGTTCATTTAGCTAAAACTTTAAATATTTTGCTTTGTTTTTAGTAACATGTTTGTTGTATACAATTATATATTTCATTTATAATCATTTAAAAGAAGTGATTTTGTTTTTTCAATGAGCTTTTGAAATGTTTGTATTTGTGTGTGTGTGTGTGTGTGTGTGTGGTTCATGTCTTCCATTATGTTGTGTAGTAATGCATCAGATGTTTGACCTGAGAACAATGTATCCCTATTAGCAAAACAACTTTTTAAATTATAAATTAAAATATGAAATTATACTAAATTATATTTTTGAAAATATAAAAATGCAGAAAAGTTACTGCGATAGGTGTGATTAGGGGTAGGGGATAGAATATACAGCATGAAAATCATCATGTCTATAGACACCCTCCATAAAACATAGAAATTTGTCTGAACATGTCGGGGTCCACAATATCTCTTATGATTTGATCTGTTAAAATGTTTATTCCTTTACTTATTTTGACATCGCTGGTTCCTCATTATAATTGTCTGATAACTTTTTCTTAACCTAAACTAAGCACATTTTTGGAAACCTTTCATTCTGACATCACTACACAAGGAAATCTATATATATATATATATATATATATACATACACTGTTAATTATTTGACTGTAAATTTACAATAAATTGCAGGTTAATAATTGCATGACTTTCACAGTAAGTTACTGTAACATTTTTACAGTAAATTATTGTGAAATGACAGCTGTATACTGTGACTTCACAGTAATTATGACATCGCATTACTGTGATTTAGCGGTAAGCTGCTGTAGAATTAATGTATTTAACTGTGAAATTACAGTTGGTGTCTATGTATTACTGTAATTTAACAGTAAGCAGCTGTAGAATTCATGTATTTAACTGTGAAATTAGTCTATCTATTACTGTAATTTAGCAGTAAGCAGCTGTAGAATTATTGTACATAACTGTGAATGTCTATCTATTACTGTGATTTAGCATAAATGAAGGACCAAACAAAACTGATAAAAACAGTGACATAACTTTTATTTTTTAGAAGTAAAATACAATTTAATTACATGAATAAAACACTGGGCAACAGGGATTGACACTGGGTAACAGGAACGTGTGTCAAAAGAGAAAGGAGGAGACAGAGAAGAGAGAGTGAGGGAGAGAGATGTAAGAAAAGACAAAAAGGTGGGAATAGAGAGGGTCGCAGGTGTCTCGCTCCTTCCATCGCAGCTGGCACCTGCATAGTGTGGGTTCTATCCACTATATACAAAAGATAAGAAAGACAAAAAGTTTAAGTTACTCTGTGGTGGACTGACTCCCTGTAAGTATGGTGCTCGCATTGTAACACTAATCCTAAAATGTCTACAATTTAAGTAATTTCAACTATTTAAAAAAAATTATGTGAATAGTACTCTTAATTAATATTAAATCAACAAACCAGGACTCTTATCACTCCTGTTACTTTTACCCAGTCCTATTATTTTTCACGTGAGTAACAGGACTGAAAGTAACATGATTGAGGTTAAAAGGTTAGTTCACCCAAAAATGAAAATTCTGTCAGTAATTACAGAGCACAAATTAAGATATTTTTGATGAAATCTGAGAGCTGGATCACTCCTCCATCGGCTTCTAAGGGTTTGAAACTTGCTGGCCCAGAAAAATGTATTAAAGATATCTTTAATATAGTCCAAGTGACTCCAGTAGCTCAATCTTAAGTTTATAAAGCGACGAGAATACTTTGTGCGTAAAAAAAAAAAAAAAAAAAAAAAAAAACTTTATTCCACAATTCATTTCCTTCTCTGTGGGCCTTGAGTTTTTTCTTGTAGTATAACAGCGTAGCGCTTCTGTGTTATACGTCACACGTATGCTCACTATTGGCCGACGCTGGTCATGTGTGTGATGCATGTGACATATTACACAGAAGCGCTACGCTGTTATACTACATGAATTCACCCGAGGCCCAGAGAGAAGGAAAAAAAATAGTGGAATAAAGTCATTATTTTTGGGGGGGTTTTGCGCACAAAAAGTATTCTCGTTGCTTGGTAAACGTAAGATTGAGCCACTGTAGTCACTTGGACTATATTAATGATGTCTTTAATACATTTTCTGGGCCAGCAAGTTTCAATCCCTTAGAAGCCTATGGAGGAGTGAGACAGCTCTCAGATTTAATCAAAAATATTTTAATTTGTGTTCCGAAGATGAACGAAGGTCTTACGGGGTTGGAACAACATGAGGGTGAGTAATTACTGACAGAATTTTCATTTTTGGGTGAACTAACCCTTTAAGTAAAAATTGCATGCTAAATTGCATAGTAATTCAACACAGTAGCAAGTAATGTAAATTTACACTTAAAAATATTGTAAAGTACTGTAAATTTGACGTTTTTTAGACGTCAAGGCATGTTAAATTCAAATAAACGTAAAAACAATTAATTTTACACATTTATTTTGCAGTCTATCTAAACTCTACATTGAATCAGGAGACACTATAGAACACATTAAAGGGATAGTTCACCCCAAAAATCTTTGGAACACAAATTAAGATATTTTAAGAAATCCGAGAGCTTTCTGTATCCTCCATGGACAGCAATTATTTTACTTTCAAGGCCAGGAAAGATTGTTAAAATAGTCCATATGTATACAGTGGTTAAACCTTAATGTTATGAAGTGACGAGAATACTTTTACTGCGCAGAAACAAAACAACACAAAATAGAATACCGACTTGATTCAACAATTTTTTTCCTTTCTGTGCCAGTATCCGATGCGTTTCACGTGATGTGTTCTCGATCATGCATGTGATTGCATTGCGCACAAAAAGTATTCTCGTCGCATCATAACATTGAGGTTGAACCACTGTAGTCATTATTATTTTAACGATGGTTTTACTACCTTTCTCGGACTTGAAAATGGTTATAACATAGTAGTCTATAGGTGGGATCAGAAAGCTCTCAGATTGCTTAAAATTTTCTTAATTTGTGTAGAACAAAATTCTTGTGTTTGGAACATCATGAGGGGATGTAATTAATGACAGATTTTTCAATTTTGGGTGAACTAACCCTTTAATAGCTTCAGTAAACTTCTTACTGCATAACTACATCTAGCTTAAAGGAACACGCCGACTTTTTGGGACTTTAGCTTATTCACCGTATCCCCCAGAGTTAGATAAGTCCATACATACCCTTCTCATCTCCTTGAGTGCCTCTGTTTGACGCACCCACCGCTAGCCTAGCTTAGCACAAAGACTGGAGGTAAACAGCTCCAGCTAGCATACTGCTCTCAATAAGTGACAAAATAACGCCAACATTTTCCTATTTACATGTTGTGATTTGTATAGTCACAGTGTGTACAAATAACAAGGTCATATGAGACAACCATCTTCTAACTGTATACATACTGGGAACTATATTCTCAGAAGGCGAAGCACTGCTACTTCCCCAAGTATATTCTGAGAATATAGTTCCCAGTATGTATACGGTTAGAAGATGGTTAGAGTCACTGTAACTATACAAATCACAACATGTAAATAGGAAAATGTTGGCGTTATTTTGTCACTTATTGGGAGCAGTATGCTAGCTGGAGCCGTTTACCTCCAGTCTTTGTGCTAAGCTAGGCTAGCGGTGGGTGCCTCAGACAGATTTACGGCAAGCACGGAGATGAGAAGGGTATGTATAGACTTATCGAACTCTGGGGGATACGGGGAATAAGATAAAGTCACAAAAAGTCAGCGTGTTCCTTTAACACAGATACTGTGTTTCATTAGTCCGTTCTTAAATTGGAACACAGCTTACATTAGATTGACATCCATTCGAAGTCAATGAGCTTCCTGATAAGAGTGCAGACTTGCTGGTTCATGTGACCTCTCTGCCTCTTAGATTTTGTGCCTGTCTCTGGGTTGATGCCCAAGAAGCACCTACAAACAAAAAGACAGAAGAAACCTGTTAGTTTAATTCAAGTGTGATGAAAAAGGTGTCAGTTCCCAGTCATCACCTTCAGTGGGTCACTGCTTTTGCAGTACAGAGTCAAACTAAAGTTAGCTCAGTTTAAACAAAGGTGTAATTCAGGTGTAAGTACTGTAATTCAGAAAAAAAAATGCATGGAACTGAACTGAAAAACATTTCCATCACAAACACAGTCAAGAATAGACCTTCACCAAAGTAGAGGTGTGTGATTTACCTAGGCAAAGCATTCGCACACAACAATTTACATAATTTACATGTTCCGTTTGCAGAGGATGGAGTAAGAGCCTGTTGCCTCTCCATCTCCCTATGGCTGTTTCTACTTGTACTCTTCCTCCTAGAATTATTACCCGTTCACAGATGATATGATAAACATTTCATTTCTTATATCTTTTTCACAATAAAGCACCCAGTTTTCTAGTTGTTTCTGACTTTTTTTAAGCTTTGTCTCTGGTCTAATCTGGTCTGGTCTCCAGCACAGAAACACAAATTAAGGCCCCGTCCACACTACTGCGTTTTCGTTTAGAAACGGAGAATTAAAACGAATACGATCTCCGTCCACACCAGCGTTTTAGCTGCGTATTAGAATTGATCTCCGTCCACATTAAAACGACTGAAAACGCGGATCACGTGACCATTCACCAACACTGGGCATACGCGTGCCGTTGTAAACACAACTTCATTGATAAAATTAGGGCTGGGCGATATGACGAAATATATCGTCTGGACGATATAAAATGTCTATCGTTTTATATAAGGCTCTATCGTTTAAGCCACGATAAGGCGTTTTACGGCAGAATTTTACGTCAAGATGCACCTCACGGCATGCCCATGCACACAGCAATACATAAACAAACATGGAGGAAGACAGTAGTAGACGCGGTTCAGACCAGGGTAATTCACCCTTCGCAGGGAGCTTGATTGACAGGCGATCTAACCAATCATAATCAGCCATCCGCCATTTTGTCCGACAAAGCAGTGAGGAGAGATCATAGACAGTATATAAACGGAGAGATAGCAGATTAACATGGGAGGATTTGAAATTGAAAAACGGAATGTACTGACGCCTTTACGTGGTTTAAAACAACATTCCTTCTTATTCCATGTTATGTTCATTCATGTTTATTTGATGCTATAAATGAACTAGAAGGAAGAGATGATCAGTTCACGAGCAGCTTTAACTGATGCTGTACAGTGATCTGTCAGACACATTTAAGAGCCACAAAACGGTATGTATCGTTTAAATTTATAAAAAAAATACCAAATTCGAAAGGTGAGACTTTGTTTAATATGTTTAATATCAAAAGTAACTGAAAAGTAACCTGCTCTGTCCTGTCTGTCAGCGTGTTGTCAGTCTCCTCTCTGCTCCGCGATGTATTTTTCACTGCGTGAGAACATGGTGTGTGCGTGAGAGCAGCGTAGCTTGTCGGACATAGCGACAGTAACTAAGGGGGGCGGGTCTTCGCGAAGGGCAACCAACCCAAACCGAGGAGCTTGTACTTAAAAGAGGGGCGACTTCTGTCGCATCTCGCATGCATGGATGTGGTTTGGATATAAGAAGACCGACGTGGACCAGACAACAGTTGTTTGTAAAGTTTGCCGGCTCCCAGTGCCAACAACGGACTCCAACAATACTAATTTATTTTATCACCTGCGCAAGAACCACGAAAAATAATACAGAGAAAGTCAACGAGCAAAAGCAGCGTTGAGTGGTGACGTAAGCGCTCGAAACAAACTCCAGACACAGACGCTGCAATAAATAAACAAATAAATAAAATAAATATTTAGTCCCTACTACCTTTTATTTGTTTTGTATATCATTTCAAACTGCATTTCCAGATTACAATTTTATATTGACTATTCATGAACTGAATTAACACAAAAATTGTTATATCGTCATGTATATCGTTTTCGGGATATCAAATGAGCTATATCGGGATATGAAATTTTGGCCATATTGCCCAGCAGATAAAATAAAATTAGATAAAATTATCCCACCATGCGCTGGTTCTTCCCGGGTTAACCCAAAACCGCCGCTCCATGTGCGGTCAGTACCGCCGCTGCACACAGGAATTGTCACAGATCGCTGAAATGATAGCTTGCCTCTGGCGCATGTAGGCAGTTATAGCATTGTAAAATGCAGAATTTACTTGCACAACAGCTGCTAGCAAAGATATACGCCATGACTGACGACACCCAATCATAGAGCCGAGCGTGAGCCTCTACTACGCCATCGTTTCTAAAGTCCTTCGTTTTGACCCGTCCACACTAAAACGCCCTCCGGAGATTCAAAACGAAAAACGGGTCGGCAGCGTTTCTAAACTTCTCCATTTTGGGTCTCCGTTTTTGCCGTTTTAGTGTGGACGGGAGGTGCAAACGTAGCAAAAGGTCTCCGTTTTTAAACGAAAACGCACTAGTGTGGACGGGGCCTAAGTCTGCAACACACCACTTGTTTGAGGGGGAGAAAGGGGGGTCATCACCGTTTGGCTGCTGTGGTCCTGAGCGGATTGCAAAACACAATACATCCAAACATTCCTTGTTTAACCCAACAAATAAAAAGCAAGCCCTCAAGTACAATATTACTGTAGATATTACCTTTGGATAAATTCCAGAGTACAAGCAGCATCTTCAGCATACTTCAAGTTAAAATTGTAGTAGCTGGAAAAAATAGCAGCCAGACCAGTTGTAAAGTCAAGGTGAGGTCCCATGACCACTTGACCCTCCAACGACAGCATCCATGCCCTTGGTTTCATTATGTCACCTGAAACAAAACCAGATACACTCATCATGGACAACTGTTCAGTAAAGGAATACATTTTTTTTATTTATTTTTAATTAAGAGTAAAAATAGTTGTGGCATATTCTAACTACTGTGTGTTACATTTCTTTAAAAGAAAATGTCAATACATTCCATATGTTGAACAGTAAATAAGTAAATAAAGTTTCAGGTGTACAGTATAATTCACACCACCACATACCTTATCACTTAAAAGTTTCTTTTGGATATTAAAAATCTGTCCTTTTCATAATAGATTATTATTTTTTTTTAAAGCCATGAGAATTGCAATTTACACTTTTTTAAGACCAAGTCGTTCAATTGGGGAGTGATAGCAGATTGTTTATGTTGACTTTTTGTTTACATTTAGATCCTTTAAATGAAATTAATACATGAGCATCATACTCAGAAGACTACTCACTCTCAGGTTATCTTTTTAACAGATTTTTTTGTATATTAAGGGACTATATGGAACTTTGTTTGTGGTGCTCAAAGTGCAAAAATGTTTTTTTGAAAAACTCAACAGCAATGTCTTTTTCCAGAAATCATGACCTGGTTTACTTAAGATAATCCAGACCTTATTGTGAGCAGTTTCATGAAGGAACTATCGGTTGAAAGAAAATAGTTACTACATGAAACTGCTCACAACAAATCTGTGGATGACTTGACAGAATACATTCAAAATGAGGAAGACATCAACATTACCTTGAACAATCAAGCGAGGGGTGCTTGGTAGCATCACAGTCCCTTCTACATCAGTGGCTGTGGCACAAGGCTGCAAAAATAACAGTAGAATAAGATTCAACTGTTAATAATCTGTACCTATAGTAGCTATATTTGTGAACAAATCTTCCCTTGGCCCCCATTGATTTATCTTAGATTAGGCAGTACACATTTGGTAAAGTTTAGAATGTGATCATGACAATGTGACTGGTTAAAGATAAATGTGAAAATATAGAATCTATTAAGGACTACTCGGGTTTTTAACTTTAAAATGAACAGTGTGTAGTGTAGCTAGAAAGCTACATCACCACCCTGTAGGCTACTGGAAACTAAACTATACGGTTTGTATTTAAGTTGAATATACAAACACCATTACCAGATGACGATTAAAAGACAATAATTACAAACGTATATCCTACAGATACAAATCACTGCAATTACTTTGGACTGTCTAGTTATAACCAACATTAATGTACTGGCAAAACACAGATAAGTGCACATTGGTCTAACAGCGGGAAAACTGCCGCGCAAAACATTTATTTTGGCAGTGGAAAATTCCAGAGACAAGATAAAAAAAAAAATAAAAAAAAAATACATGGACATGCGCACTTCATTTTTCTGTTGACCAGAAAGACAACGGTTGCTCCGTTTCACACACACAGCAGGGAAGAAAATTATAAAGTTACTAATTTTAGATGAATTTAATCCACCTTTGCCCAAATCCACAAACACCATAATTTATCTAGTTGATAATAACTGTCATAATACCCACATTAAGGCCACATCTTACCTTATAACTTTATGTATCGTCGGTCAATGTAGAAGCTGTGGTAAAAGAGAGAACGCTGTTAGAGTAACTAATATAAGCTTTAAGTAAAGCTAAAGTTAAATGTTCGACGGTGTATCTAATCAGACATCTCACAGTTAACTTAATACGGTATAATTAACACTACAACCAACGTCTTTTCATTCAAATTTGCGCGCTTAAACGTCGACGCGAGTCTGCTCCAGCTAAGTTACAAAAACATGACAACAGAACCTACAACTAACGCTAATTTGGTTCATACTTTTAAATTACATGCACTATCATATAAAAAACATCAAATTGATAAAGTTTGACATTTAAACACTTACCGCTGTCTGAATCCACCGAATGGGACCACGTAGATCAGAGAGCTCTGATGACGCTCTGATGACGCTGCCGCAGTTGCCACTCAAAAAAGTCAAAAAAGACGGCATTCACAGTAGTTTCTTGTAAAAGCCCCGCGCCTGCATTATTTTCACAGTAAAAGTCTAAATACGGTATTATATTGTGAATTATCACAGTTAAAGCCTGTGAAGTGGTAATAATGTAATTAACTGTGAAATATTACAGTTATATCTTGTGAAATCCTGGAAAAATTTTACAGTGTACACATTTTTATTATTAGCTAAAAAGAGTTATATATCATTTCTAAATCAAATGAGGAAATCATACACATTGACTGAATTTTTAAACAGCGCTACACACAGTACTACATATCTTCTTCCTTCTGAAATAAACTTACAAAGCTGCACATCTTTCCTGTGGGCCTCAAGAGTGACAAATGTGCTCAGGTGAAAGATACTGTGAGTAACAAACAAGTGAAAGGTACACAGATGAACATTGTGGGGCCAAGTACCACACTTTAAAAGCAGAAGAGCAGGTGAAAGTGATTGTGAGAAACCACCCCTGAGTTTGTACCACCCTTGAACCTTGAACATTGAGCAACAAATCAGGAAAAGTACTTATGTGCTGAGTGACAAAAGGAAAAGGAAATGATTCCAAACTAACACGGTTCACAGATCCTGTTGCTCAACATGAGGACCTACAGTCACAAGTGACATTTAATCCTAGGAGCAGCAGAGGGGGTAGATCACATGTGTGGTTGATTGTTAAATGTTGAAACTTTGTACATGCATGGAAAAAAATGCATCTTGTTTGAGTATTATACTGTAAGTTATGCAAACAGTTATAATTGCCTGAAACGCTTGAGACTGTGCATCAGTATTTATGCAATTTCATTAAAGTGTCAAATCTATTAAGTCAGTGTTAAAGGCTAATGACAGTAACAGTGCACAGTAATTTTTATTTGGTTTTGTGTTCTTTACAGGATAATATTGTGAGGTTGTAATTGGTTTTAGTCTAAAAAAGAGAATTTGTTCAGAATAGTATTCTGTGATGTGAAGAAATCTTTTAAGAGGGCAAATGTGGTGTTTCTTAGTTTGAGCACAAGGTGGCAGTGTAATGCTCGAGTATTGAGGTGGTGCTGAGTATGATTCTGAGAGTATATGCAACATGTGCTGAATAAAGAACCCAAAAGAATTACTTGACCTGATACTAGAGGACACAACATAAACTACAAAAATGCAAAATTGTGAAAACAGAGTAAGTATGTTCAGTCTATAGGCAGTTTTCTTTTGACCTCGTCAATTACTCATCTGACATGCATAATACAGCTGTAACCCTTTTATTTGTACGTCTTGACGTCAGGTGGCACAAGGAACCTGGTGTCCCAACTTTTAGCTGGTGAAATATGCTGGATGTTTAAGCATGTAGAAATAACTAAAAGTATTAGAAATAACTAAAGCGGAACCTCCCTTTTAACACATACTGTAAAGTATAAATTAATTGCAGAAAATATCTCTGATTAACAATTATTTATTAACAAATCTAAACAATGAAACAAGTGTTTTATGGTGCGTCTCTAAACACCTTTACCTTTTTCTTTATTATTCTCAGGTTAGGTAAGTAAGTCAAATCTGATCTAATTTATAAGCATATTAAGATACTTACAATAAAACAGAAGACTTCTCCGTGGTCTGTTCAGGCTCAACGACTTAAATTAATGCCACATGAAGCCGAGTTTAGTTATAAAGTTTTAAGTTCATTTATTTATTACATTAGTATTTATAGCATTACATATATTCTATGAACATTCTATACAAGTAATTAAATGAAGTAATATAAATATCAGCGATGGAGGCTTCATCAGGGTTGGTTCTGGTGTCGGAGACGCAGCCTCAGGTGCGAAGCAGCCCCTCCTGTTCTCTTCTCTTAACGTGAGACTCTTATCGGGTGATAAAAAAAATATCGCCGTTAATCTATTCTCAAAGTTGGGTTGGGAGCTGGGTCTATATTACGCAAGCTATGACTTTCACCTTGATATTTTAGCGCGGATGTATACCTAGCCGAACTGACCCTTCGACCGCCCCCTTAGTTACTGTTGCTTTGTCCGACAAGCCGTGGCGCTGTGACGCCACACACAGTGATTAATGCATCACGGAGCAGAGAGGACACTGACAACACGTCGACAGAAAGACAGAGCAGGTTACTTATGATATTTAACAAAGTCCCAGCTTTAAAACTGTGTAGTTTTTTAAGAAATTCAAACAATAAAACACATTTTCTTTAATGTGTCGTGACCATGGTCGTGACAGATTGCTGTAATGCCTCAAGAGGCTCGTGAACCGATCATCTCTTACTAGGAGTCCATTTATAGCATCAAATAAACATGAATGAACATGAGAATCAATGTTGTTTCAAACGCGGAAAGATGTCAATATACACAATATAATATACAAAAGTTTAACTCCACCGAGGTTAATCTTCTAACTGCTATCTGCTTTGTCGGACAAAATGGCGGATTACTTTTAGTCATTTGCTGCGTCCCAATTCGCCTACTTATACTACGCCCTATAAGTATGTACTCTTTCTGTGAACAAAAAGTACTTACTTTTGAGTGTGTAGCAAAAGAGTAGACAAGCTTTGGGACATACTATCACGTCATACAATTGCGTCTTTGCTCTCTGTCGCATCCAGTCACCGTAAACTGGCCTGTCAATCATCTTACATCCTCCACATTTCATTTAGCTAATTTCCTACCGTATCGGAGAGAAATGCAGCACGTTGATCTGCAGTCGCGGGTCTTTCATGTGGAGAACTCTCCTCATATTAATGCATATAAAAGTTAATGGCCAATCAGATCTTTATAAAAGTCCACATTGGTATTTGCAGATGAAAAATAACACATATAACAGTTAACATAAAATAAATATTTTCTATCAGTTTGAACTGATTATTAGTCACTCAAACAACCTCTCAGCGTCGATCGTGCATATTCGCCATGTTTTGTAGTTTTTAACACTTTTTACTCGCGTTTGTAGTTCTGAACTGAATCCTCGTCCAACGTGCAATGGGTTGTGGGCAATATTAGCCTCTATAGTGTGCACGGATCCACACTTCGAAAATCTACCGGAAATAGTAGACCATCCGGGGACTTTTGGCATACTCTTTTCAACATACTATGCTTTGGGACACACTTATTTTAATCTCACATACTATTTAGGATGGATAGTACGGACATTGGGACGCAGGGACAATTTGGGTATCTCACATATTCTGAATGTCTTCGGCAGAATTAAAATGAGCCATTTTAATCTAGATTAATAAAATTAATCTATGCCCACCACTAATATATATATATATACATATAACTATTGCGTTACTTAAAAAAAAATAAATAAAAATATGTCAAATAAATTGAATGCCCCCAATATTACATATAAGTCTAAGAATAAATTATTCTTGATGCGACTCCTGACTCATGATCCGCTCTTGCTCACGACATGAAATTTCTCTGTACTGTGTTGGTAGCCATTAAAGAAAACGTAGTCATTTATGTTTAAATAGTCCTATGTTATGTTTTAAATCCATTTATTCGATTATGAAACGTGAACAGCATGAGTAAGATGCATCATAAGATGCGCAAATATATCGGGAGACATGGAGTGGGTCAGATAAGATTTTAAACACTACATTAAGTTTTGTTTTATAGAAAGCCTCTCTTTAAAGTGAATTTCGTTTTGTAAAAATTGTATCTTAATTTTAATCAATGTTTCATCAACCAATTGCTTGGATTTAATATATAACAAGCAAATATAGCAGACAATAAAATCATGACATGGAGGCGCGGGCGCGATCACTGGCGCGTGAACTGGAGCGCGTCTTATAGGCTAAATGAACCGAAACTCAGAGGCTGCTTGCCTCGCAGACATGAGAAATATATCTATAGAATGCTTGAAATATCTACTTTAACGAAAATGAAGTACTTAAAAACGAAAAGAAAGAGGCTACTCTGATTATGTAGCCTAATCCGAATGAAATGTGCATTATCTCTCTAGGCGCGTCCATATGAGCAGATGATCAGCAATGAGAATCAGCAATGTCAACTTCATCTTTGCAGCCGACACTGATTCAGAAAACATTACTTTATTAATAAACAATTAAAATGTCTCCTTGCTGTTTTTGTCACACTCATAATCATTACTTTTGCCGGTTCTTTATGGCAATTATGCGTGCCCTTGAGTGCTATATAGCCTATATTATGTAAACGCTCCTTATTATGGTTTATTATCTCCAGTATTTAAGAAATTAAATTAATATAAATGTGATTAGTCAACTAATAGCTTAAATGAACAACTACTAGTCGACTAGAAAAAAACTCATTTCACATATTTTCGATCAAGCATCAAAAAGGGTATTCTGGTTTGAGCTCGCGCTTTGCGCACATGCTCTGACAGACACACACACAGCGCATCATACATTATTATCAGTTTAAAATTATATTTGTGTATGACTAACCGCAGCACACACCAGAGAAAAATCTTTGCAGGTCCTATGGCTGAGAGAGAGGCATTTTTTTTGTCAGTAACGGTAACGGCGTTGTAACGGGAGAAAAAGTAATTCGTTTGATTACTCGTTACTGAAAAAAGTAACAGCGTTAGTAACGCGCGTTATTTATAACGCCGTTATTCCCATCACTGGTTGTTACCCATGTCAATCACTGATAACGGAGATAATATTGTTAATGTAAATATTTAAAGACAGTTTAAAGACATTTTTAAATATTTGCAAAATGTGTTAACATACAGTGTCAACAAACGTTTCTGGCCTTCTATGAGGAACTGCTCGATCCGGAAGATTTTTGCCATCATCATCTGAAGATTAAGTGAAGTTATATAATTGTGAGAAGAAATATATTTTTAATATTTTTTTTTATAAATTAAGTATTAAAATGCAATGTATATGACTCACATGTAGCATCACTGTCATCTTGACCTCAAACACACACCAGCCAGTTCTTTGACTGCATGTAATATGTTTCTGCTCTTTCTCTGGCTGACAACTTTTAATTTTTTTCACTTTTTTTAATCATAAAAAAGTGTGTTATCTCTGGATTTGAAGTTCTTGGCAGGGGCGGCGCTAGGGGTGGTCTAACAGGGTTTAAGCCCTGAATGTTTTGTTACTTGTTCTGTCATGTTTATGGATTAATGATTGTAAAGCATCCTTGAGTTTGCAGAAAAGCCCTATAAAAATAAACGTTATTATTATTATTATTATTATTATTACTTCTTGTCTTTGTTGAACAATTAATCAGAAAAATTATTGTAAATACGATTACAACTGTGGCTGGCAAAGACCAAATCATGAAAAGTGCATATTACAGCATTATATTTTCCCTCTTTGCATCAACAGTTACTGTTTACAACGTGCTTTTGCAGCTTAGAGCATTGTAGCCAATCGCAGACATGTCTGTTGAACTCAACGACCAATCAGACGCATTTAAATAAGTCGCTGCACTGAAGATGTTTAGCGTTAACTCACTGAGTTCTTTGTAGAGCAAACTTTTTATTTAATTTATTCATCTTTTATTTCATTGAATTTCAAAAATACAAAACTATTTAGTATGATTTTACGACATTTAACTATATATATATATATATATATATATATATATATATATATATATATATATATATATATATATATATATCCTCACATGTGACAACTTGCCCCAGTACAAATAAACACATAGAACATGCTCAAAAAAGAGGTTCAACATGTTAAGTCCGTTATGTTCAGAGATTAAACATGTTAAGTTAAGCGAGTTATCTGCAGTATTCCATTCAGGGTAACACTTTAGAATACTGTATCGTACTTACTGCATAACTAATAAGGAATTACTGCAGAATTAATCGGTAGTTCTTCATTAACACTCAAGTAACTACTATTAACTACTAAGGAATATGTGTTAACTAATCAGTATGTCATAGCGTTTTTTAATTGTGTTAAGTAACTATTAGTTAATCAGTAACTAATCAATTCAGTAATG
This sequence comes from Megalobrama amblycephala, assembly GCF_018812025.1. Lineage (NCBI taxonomy): Eukaryota > Metazoa > Chordata > Actinopteri > Cypriniformes > Xenocyprididae > Megalobrama > Megalobrama amblycephala. Next base: position 191,851 of record NW_025953374.1, on the reverse strand, counting down.
CCTCCTGAAGAACTACGATTAAGTAACTACTAATTCAGCTTCAGGAGGAATAACTATTAAGTAACTATTAATGAACTGTGAAACTCAGTATCAGGTTATGGCCCTTTCTTCTTTACTACTAATGTTAGTTGATTTACTTAGATTTATGCCTACTGTACTGATATATATATATATATATATATATATATATATATATATATATATATATATATATATATATATATATATGCTCTGCAAATATTGTTAAACATTCGTTCATTTGCGCCACTGTATGTTTGTGTCGGTGGGTGCTATAATGTTGCACGTCTTGCATCACATGCAGGTCAAAGTTTGAGCGCACACATGTAATATCTGTGAGTTTTGTGAGTTTTGCAAGAGAAAAGGGACTGGGATTCCAACTGTCAGCGGAGAGGTACATCGCTCTCGCATTATAACAATGCGCTGGCGACACTTAAACTAAACACTGTAGATACCACATTAATGAACTGTAGAATTAGAAGAAAGTTGTTTATTCATTTATGTTTTTTAAACGAATGGTGAATTCTTCGTGTTTTTCCTCGTGCTCGACCATTTCCGTGGATGGCGCTTGAGAGTGTTAATTTTTTTATTCAAGTGTTGTCTGCAACCAGAAAATCAGGATGGATCCGTGACCTGCCAATACCTCAGGTATGTTTATGGCCTTATATATATTTTGTGTCTGTTTTTACTCAAGATATTTCACATTACTATTATAAAGTGATGCCAAATGAGTTCTGTATTTAAGGCAATGATCATTACCACATCATGCTCAAAGAATTACTTCTAACCCACTGATAATTAATGAAGAATTACCACATCATTCTAAAGGAATTACTAAGAACCTGGAACAGTATTCTAAAGTGAAAACAATGGGAACCCATTGATAATTAATGAAGAATTACCTCAACATTCTCAAGGAATTACTAAGAACCTGGAACAGTATTCTAAAGTGAAAACAATGGGAACCCATTGATAATTAATAAATAATTACCACAACATTCTCAAGGAATTACTAAGAACCTGGAACAGTATTCTAATGTGAAAACAATGGGAACCCATTGATAATTAATGAAGAATTACCACATCATTCTCAAGGAATTACTAAGAACCTGGAACAGTATTCTAAAGTGAAAACAATGGGAACCCATTGATAATTAATGAAGAATTACCACATCATTCTAAAGGAATTACTAAGAACCTGGAACAGTATTCTAAAGTGAAAACAATGGGAACCCATTGATAATTAATGAAGAATTACCTCAACATTCTCAAGGAATTACTAAGAACCTGGAACAGTATTCTAAAGTGAAAACAATGGGAACCCATTGATAATTAATAAATAATTACCACAACATTCTCAAGGAATTACTAAGAACCTGGAACAGTATTCTAAAGTGAAAACAATGGGAACCCATTGATAATTAATGAAGAATTACCTCAACATTCTCAAGGAATTACTAAGAACCTGGAACAGTATTCTAAAGTGAAAACAATGGGAACCCATTGATAATTAATGAAGAATTACCACATCATTCTAAAGGAATTACTAAGAACCTGGAACAGTATTCTAAAGTGAAAACAATGGGAACCCATTGATAATTAATGAAGAATTACCTCAACATTCTCAAGGAATTACTAAGAACCTGGAACAGTATTCTAAAGTGAAAACAATGGGAACCCATTGATAATTAATAAATAATTACCACAACATTCTCAAGGAATTACTAAGAACCTGGAACAGTATTCTAATGTGAAAACAATGGGAACCCATTGATTATTAATGAAGAATTACCACAACATTCTCAAGGAACTACTAAGAACCTGGAACAGTATTCTAAAGTGAAAACAATGGGAACCCATTGATAATTAATGAAGAATTACCACATCATTCTCAAGGAACTACTAAGAACCTGGAACAGTATTCTAAAGTGAAAACAATGGGAACCCATTGATAATTAATGAAGAATTACCACATCATTCTCAAGGAACTACTAAGAACCTGGAACAGTATTCTAAAGTGAAAACAATGGGAACCCATTGATAATTAATGAAGAATTACCACAACATTCTCAAGGAATTACTAAGAACCTGGAACAGTATTCTAAAGTGAAAACAATGGGAACCCATTGATAATTAATGAAGAATTACCACATCATTCTCAAGGAACTACTAAGAACCTGGAACAGTATTCTAAAGTGAAAACAATGGGAACCCATTGATAATTAATAAATAATTACCACAACATTCTCAAGGAATTACTAAGAACCTGGAACAGTATTCTAAAGTGAAAACAATGGGAACCCATTGATAATTAATAAATAATTACCACAACATTCTCAAGGAATTACTAAGAACCTGGAACAGTATTCTAAAGTGAAAACAATGGGAACCCATTGATAATTAATGAATAATTACCACAACATTCTCAAGGAATTACTAAGAACCTGGAACAGTATTCTAAAGTGAAAACAATGGGAACCCATTGATAATTAATGAAGAATTACCACAACATTCTCAAGGAATTACTAAGAACCTGGAACAGTATTCTAAAGTGAAAACAATGGGAACCCATTGATAATTAATGAAGAATTACCACAACATTCTCAAGGAATTACTAAGAACCTGGAACAGTATTCTAAAGTGAAAACAATGGGAACCCATTGATAATTAATGAAGAATTACCACAACATTCTCAAGGAATTACTAAGAACCTGGAACAGTATTCTAAAGTGAAAACAATGGGAACCCATTGATAATTAATGAAGAATTACCTCAACATTCTCAAGGAATTACTAAGAACCTGGAACAGTATTCTAAAGTGAAAACAATGGGAACCCATTGATAATTAATGAAGAATTACCTCAACATTCTCAAGGAATTACTAAGAACCTGGAACAGTATTCTAAAGTGAAAACAATGGGAACCCATTGATAATTAATGAAGAATTACCACATCATTCTCAAGGAATTACTAAGAACCTGGAACAGTATTCTAAAGTGAAAACAATGGGAACCCATTGATAATTAATGAAGAATTACCACAACATTCTCAAGGAATTACTAAGAACCTGGAACAGTATTCTAAAGTGAAAACAATGGGAACCCATTGATAATTAATGAAGAATTACCACAACATTCTCAAGGAATTACTAAGAACCTGGAACAGTATTCTAAAGTGAAAACAATGGGAACCCATTGATAATTAATGAAGAATTACCACAACATTCTCAAGGAATTACTAAGAACCTGGAACAGTATTCTAAAGTGAAAACAATGGGAACCCATTGATAATTAATGAAGAATTACCTCAACATTCTCAAGGAATTACTAAGAACCTGGAACAGTATTCTAAAGTGAAAACAATGGGAACCCATTGATAATTAATAAATAATTACCTCAACATTCTCAAGGAATTACTAAGAACCTGGAACAGTATTCTAAAGTGAAAACAATGGGAACCCATTGATAATTAATAAATAATTACCACAACATTCTCAAGGAATTACTAAGAACCTGGAACAGTATTCTAAAGTGAAAACAATGGGAACCCATTGATAATTAATAAATAATTACCTCAACATTCTCAAGGAATTACTAAGAACCTGGAACAGTATTCTAAAGTGAAAACAATGGGAACCCATTGATAATTAATGAAGAATTACCTCAACATTCTCAAGGAATTACTAAGAACCTGGAACAGTATTCTAAAGTGAAAACAATGGGAACCCATTGATAATTAATAAATAATTACCTCAACATTCTCAAGGAATTACTAAGAACCTGGAACAGTATTCTAAAGTGAAAACAATGGGAACCCATTGATAATTAATGAAGAATTACCACATCATTCTCAAGGAATTACTAAGAACCTGGAACAGTATTCTAAAGTAAAAATATGCTTGTGCATAAGTAATAAAGCCTAAAGTAGTACTAACATAAAAAATGTAATTTTACTTTAAAAGATGACACATTTTAAGAACATTTACATTTATTGCAGTGTTAATAACATTTTCAAAAAAAAAAAATTCTATTTCCATACAACAAAACAATGAAAAAAGTGAACACTAAAACAAGAAAACAATACCAAAATTTTACATCAGATTACTAGGAACTTACCAATGTGCACAAGGGAGCCACTTCGAAGCATCATCGAGGAAAAAAAGAAGAATGGCATGCTTATTGACCTTTGCCAGAAAAAAATAACATGAATTAGATGTATTAGAGAACCATTGGCTGAAAGCTGAAGTTTAGGCATACACATATTTGCTGTCTTCTGTTGTTATATTTGGTAAGTTCCTAGTAATCTGATGTAAAATTTTGGTATTGTTTTCTTGTTTTAGTGTTCACTTTTTCATTGTTTTGTTGTATGGAAATAGAATTTTTTTTTTTTTTTTGAAAATGTTATTAACACTGCAATAAATGTAAATGTTCTTAAAATGTGTCATCTTTTAAAGTAAAATTACATTTTTTATGTTAGTACTACTTTAGGCTTTATTACTTATGCACAAGGATATTTTCACTTTAGAATACTGTTCCAGGTTCTTAGTAGTTCCTTGAGAATGATGTGGTAATTATTTATTAATTATCAATGGGTTCCCATTGTTTTCACTTTAGAATACTGTTCCAGGTTCTTAGTAATTCCTTGAGAATGTTGTGGTAATTCTTCATTAATTATCAATGGGTTCCCATTGTTTTCACTTTAGAATACTGTTCCAGGTTCTTAGTAATTCCTTGAGAATGATGTGGTAATTCTTCATTAATTATCAATGGGTTCCCATTGTTTTCACATTAGAATACTGTTCCAGGTTCTTAGTAATTCCTTGAGAATGTTGTGGTAATTATTTATTAATTATCAATGGGTTCCCATTGTTTTCACTTTAGAATACTGTTCCAGGTTCTTAGTAATTCCTTGAGAATGATGTGGTAATTATTTATTAATTATCAATGGGTTCCCATTGTTTTCACTTTAGAATACTGTTCCAGGTTCTTAGTAATTCCTTGAGAATGTTGAGGTAATTCTTCATTAATTATCAATGGGTTCCCATTGTTTTCACTTTAGAATACTGTTCCAGGTTCTTAGTAATTCCTTTAGAATGATGTGGTAATTCTTCATTAATTATCAGTGGGTTAGAAGTAATTCTTTGAGCATGATGTGGTAATGATCATTGCCTTAAATACAGAACTCATTTGGCATCACTTTATAATAGTAATGTGAAATATCTTGAGTAAAAACAGACACAAAATATATATAAGGCCATAAACATACCTGAGGTATTGGCAGGTCACGGATCCATCCTGATTTTCTGGTTGCAGACAACACTTGAATAAAAAATTAACACTCTCAAGCGCCATCCACGGAAATGGTCGAGCACGAGGAAAAACACGAAGAATTCACCATTCGTTTAAAAAACATAAATGAATAAACAACTTTCTTCTAATTCTACAGTTCATTAATGTGGTATCTACAGTGTTTAGTTTAAGTGTCGCCAGCGCATTGTTATAATGCGAGAGCGATGTACCTCTCCGCTGACAGTTGGAATCCCAGTCCCTTTTCTCTTGCAAAACTCACAAAACTCACAGATATTACATGTGTGCGCTCAAACTTTGACCTGCATGTGATGCAAGACGTGCAACATTATAGCACCCACCGACACAAACATACAGTGGCGCAAATGAACGAATGTTTAACAATATTTGCAGAGCATATATATATATATATATATATATATATATACATATATATATATATATATCAGTACAGTAGGCATAAATCTAAGTAAATCAACTAACATTAGTAGTAAAGAAGAAAGGGTCATAACCTGATACTGAGTTTCACAGTTCATTAATAGTTACTTAATAGTTATTCCTCCTGAAGCTGAATTAGTAGTTACTTAATCGTAGTTCTTCAGGAGGCATGACTGAATTGATTAGTTACTGATTAACTAATAGTTACTTAACACAATTAAAAAACGCTATGACATACTGATTAGTTAACACATATTCCTTAGTAGTTAATAGTAGTTACTTGAGTGTTAATGAAGAACTACCGATTAATTCTGCAGTAATTCCTTATTAGTTATGCAGTAAGTACGATACAGTATTCTAAAGTGTTACCCCATTCAGTTATCATGGATCTATGTGCAGGCCAGAGAAAGTTTGAGTTTAAAGTTCAAAGTAAAGTGGTCTTGCCACTTAATGTGTTTTGATTGAAATGTGTATCGTTTGGATTGAAATAATTGTTTTTCCAAATTCTCTAGGCATGATTGTTTATATTTCCAGTTCTGGTTTGAATTTGGCTTGAAAAATTAAAATCAATAATAACAATTAAGTAGTAACAATTAACTCCATAATGAGATAAGATATGAAAATGTAATGAATACAACATATGTGCCCAAGACTTCCTTCTTTTATTTGGTATGACATTTATACCATTGTGATGTATGGTGCTCAGTAAAAGTTAGACAGTGTGAAAAGTGTGACAACTTACCCCGTTCTCCCCTCTATATATATATATATATATATATATATATATATATATATATACATATATATATTAATGGTGGGCCGTTATCGGCGTTAACATGAGATTCTTATCGGGCGATAAAAAAAATATCGTCGTTAATCTATTCTCAATGTTGGGTTGGGAGCTGGGTCTATACTACGCAAGCTATGATGATTTCACCTTGATATTTTCGCGCGGATGTATACCTAGCCGAAGATGCTGGGCCAAGCACTGATGTAGCGCAGGGGAAGGGTCATCGTCAAACTACTATGTTTGATCCCGGTCTAATGCGCCACCTGGCTTGAGAAACCCATTCTCAAAGACTTACTTACTTAAACATGAACGGCATGCTAATGTGCGTCCCAGATGACAAAGTGCCGGGATCTGAACACCACGCGGTAAGGGTTGCACAGACTAGTTGACTCTAATGCTCTGCCATGACGCTTTGAGCTCGACGTCAACTGGTTGCTGGTCATGGCCTATAGAGGGCGCAACAGGTTGAGAAATCTTTGAAGTCCACTTATACACTGTTTCCAACAGTTAAAATGACAAATAGTCCAAGAGCACTCCACAAGATATGTTTGATTATACCATCTGGATGCTCGATATTGATTTGGTGAATGGATGTTTTATACAGTTTTAAACATTGTAATTTATCCACTTTGGGGAGCGTTTTCAAAAAGCTCATCTTTCCCTAACAAAAACACCATCTCAGTGTGGACGGGAGGCCAAAACGGACAGAAAAAGATGCGTTTTCAAACAAAAACATATTAGTGTGGACAAGGCCTTAGTAACTCAAACCAACAGCTTCACTATTTGTAGAGAGAAGCTGCGAGGTAGAATCAATTCACAGAAGCAATCGCTCTCTCACTAATGCATTCATATAAATGTAATCTTTATGTGCTACTTTATGTGTGTCTGATTTAGTATGAGCAGAAATCTGTGAGAAATATAATGATCCAAAAACAAAAAACTGATAAAATAAGCTGTTATGTAGGAGCAATAGCCTTGTGGGCAGCATAGCTGTGCACAAGGCAGTCAGCTCGAGGTTCAGGCTTATTTGTGATCAGTGACTAGTCAATGTCAACTTTAATCACATAAATGTCAACTTAAAAAAATCTGAAGGGAACACTCACAAGACCAAAGGAGGGTGTCAGGGCACTGCCACCGAACACGAATATATCACAAAGAAGTGACAGAACCTTTTCACTGTAAAAATGGATAATTATTGCTTATTAAAGCTATTTAAAGTTATTTATTCAAGAGCAGCTAGTAATTTCCTCTTTGCCTTTTGTTGTTTGATTCACATTAATAGTGTAATCGTGAGCAGGTGTCTATAGCAATATTAAATAGTATGTGTATTTTCTTAATTTCTCTAATACTGACAGCAGAACCTGTAACTTCAGAGCTTATCGATACTGCAGTCTTTCATAATTTAGCCCCAGGGCCTGTATAATACCGAGCCAGGTCTCATTAGACCAATAAGTACATATCACTGCTGCGTCGATGTGAAATGTCCACTGAGTGGCACTTAAAGCATGTTCATTTTTTTGCCGGAACAGATAAACGTGAATATGGAACGTTTTTATGACGTTGGTTTTTATACAAATCACCGCAGTTCTGATCTGAAATTTTGCCAAATGAGTGGCACTAAAAGGGCCCTATAATACACCCGGTGCAATGCGACGCAAGGCGCAGTGCAAGTGTGTTTGCTAGTTTGCGTCCGGCGCCGTTCGCGTTTTCCCGTTCAGCGCCACGTCCTTAAATTAGTAAATGCATTTGCGCCAGTTAGTGCGCCCATGGGCGTGCTGGTCTAAAAAAGAGGTGTGTTCAGGCGCATTGCCGGCGCATTGCTATTTTAAGGAGCTGAAAATAGACTGCGCCATAGACCAACTCAAACGTGGTCTAAAGTCTAAAGTCAATGGCACAATATTTTTTTGTTAGAGCGTGTTGGTAGACACTGCGCCTCTGGGCGCGTCCACAGTGCGCGTTGACTTTGCTTATTACACACAGGGATGCGCATCACACAAACATGCCAAATATTAAAAACAAAAGGATTACAGTGTAAAAGAATATTATTGTGTAGGCTACATAAATATAAAAATGTAATGATGAATAGTCATTGTGTGTATTAGAATTAGGCTACCTATTTTCAATTCAGCCTATTACTACTTATAATGATGAACGAAATTGGCTAATTAATTGAACAATCGTGCCAATACACACACATATATATATTAACTGACTCATCGCGTGTACGCCATGTAAATAGCAATCCGCCATGGCGCGAGCGCATCTCGCTCTTAAAGGGAATGGGAGATGACACTCTGATTGGTTTATTGAACGTTACGCCCATTACTCATTAATAGGGACAACCCATTTCAAAAATGCACACCGGCGCACGGACCATTTTTCCGTCGTTAAAATAGCAAAAGTGGATTTGGACACGCCCTGAGTGCACCTGCGCCGTGCGCTTTACACTTTGCGTTTAGATCGTTAAAATAGGGCCCAAAGTGTAAGGCTCCATTATTTTTTAAAATAACGTAGGCCTACCACCAACACTACACCTAAACCTACCCGATAATGTTAACAAAAGCAAATGTGACATAAAAATCATTCGTAATGCCGTTTAGCTTGTTTTGATCTCTCATGTTTGAGCTCTTTTACCATGACTTGTTTATCCCGGGATTCGAACCAAAGGCTTCCTCGTTCTAACTACAACTCTGTATCATCTGAGCTACCGAGGAAGCTTGTTATGTCAGAAAAGTAAAACATATGGTGCTGGTTAACTGATGCAAAGTCAAAAAATATATTCGTTTTTAAAAATCGTGCACTTTGGTAAAAAGCATTTTGAAGTCGTAACATAGTATTGTGCGAGAATACGTAAAAAAAAGTCTTTATTAATCCATAATCTGACCCTGTAATCGTAACTGTGTATGAAAACGATTAAAAGCGCTTGCTGTTTTACTGCCTCTAGTGTTAATTTCTGTTGGAAACTGCAGTGATATTGGTACGTATTTTTGCGACTCACAAAAATGTTCCCCACAGACACGTCTTTCCATGAGACCAGATTGATAATACTGGGTTTTGGTACCCAAACCTAAGCATAAGTCTTTTGTTTTGTCACCATTGCTGAGTTTGGTTGGCTGAATTTTGATGTCTACGTGTGACAGTTTGCAAAATCATTTTCAGAGACAACTTTTTCTTATTTTTCCACAACAAATTCCGAGTATGGGACAGCATTCTTGGCCACACTTCACTTCAGTGTCTTGGACCATGTTGGACCCCTGGGGCTGGTTTATTATAAAAAAAAACATGCAGAAGAGGCTCTTTCACCATGATGGTCCGAGAGCATTTGTCAGGCAGGATCCTGGGTTGTAATCCCATGTCCTGTTGTTGCATATCCACTCTCTGCTGGAAGCTTTGGCCTTCTGCACCTCATCCACTCTTTCTTCTGGTGGCTAATCTGACATTTCTTCTTCAGAGAAGGCTTATGCTCTTAAATGATTATTCGATTGAAAATGAAAATTAGCCCAAGCTTTACTCACCCTCAAGCCATCCTAGGTGACTTTCTTCTTTCTGATGAACACAGTCGTAGTTATATTAAAAAATATCCTGATGCATCTAAGCTTTATAATGACAGTGAAGTGAAGCAATGCATTTGTGTAAGAAAAATATCCATATTTAACAAGTTGGCGGTCTGGCGGAAGTGTATGAGAGTATGAGAGACCAGACATCACGGTGTCTGATCGGTCCAGTCGTAACAGCAGGTAGGACATCACATTATTTCATTCAGACCAAAAGCAATGATTGGACAAATATTTTACTTCATGAACATTTTATTTTTTTTGTACTTCCACAGAAGTTGTTATATATATACACACACATTTTATAAAAAAATATCTTTAGGGCTGGGTAAAAAATATAGATTTCTCGAATTTTAATCGATTTTCTCATTTTTATGAACCGATATCGATTCTTAAATCCCAAGAATTGATTAGTCTAGTCTGTTTTCAGTTGATGAATGAGCAGAATATGTAGCGCCTCCCATCCAATAAATCACAATAATCTTTGTGCTTTGTTACTTTTGATATAAAGCAAAGTCTCAGATTTCAAATGACATCCATCTTATTATGAGATTCAGAAAATAAATACCATTTTGGCGCTGTCTAATGTGGCGTGACAGATCGCTTTAGCGCCTCAGTTAAAGAGAAGCATGTGATCATCCTCTCCTCCGCTTTAATACCAGTTACAGCGAAATAAACATGCATGAACATCTGAAGGTATGTTAAAATATACAGAACAACTTACTGAAATACCTATCATGTCTCGTGTAATCGCTCAATCAGTGTTTCAACCTCGGAAAGACTCAATAAAATAGCTTGTAAACAATGTGAATATAAACTCATTAGTCAGCTAGAAAAGTGAACTCTAAAAAAAGCAGCATTCTGATAAATATAGCTAAGCACCGTTACATATTCATTATAATTTTTAATGTTCTTCAATATTTAATGCATGTTTGAATAAATCATTTATGACAGCCGCGATTTAAATGTTTATATTTAAAAAAAAAATGAATTGAAGTAGAAATATGATTATGTAATTCTAAACTCTATTTATTATAAAAAACATTGAGTGTAGTTTAAGTGTTTGTATATAAATAAGTTAACCTTCAATATTATAGTAATGTAGCACCAACTGACTCCCATGTGTAGTTTACAGCATTAGTTGATTTTTCCCCTAGAAAATTTGCCATGTACTGTATCTGATATACATCCAAAATAATCGATATCGAATCGAATTGCAAGCATGTGAATAGAAATCGAATCGAATCATGAAAAATGTGTCAATACCCAGCCCTAATTTAGACCAATATTCAAACTCTTGATTGCTATCTGGATATAAAAAGTTTCAACTAGTATAACAAAAAAAGTGTTTATAATACTGCCTAGGAAAATACTGCCTACTCTAGCTGCAAGTAAGTGAGCTGATAGAAGCACTGATGAGAATATTGCTTCATAATACTTTTAGTTTACTCTGACAAGTGAATTATCAAATTACATGTCAAAGGTCAAGCACATGACAATGCTTAGTGTCTAGCCCTGCTTCTAAAGATACTGTAATGACAATTGTTACATGTTGTTTCATTGTTGCTTTATGTCTGTAACCTCCTACAGAATCCTATGAAATGTTGTGTTGCCTAAAATTATGCATATTAACTTTTTAAACTTCATTAAAGAAAAAGTGTTTTGTCAGACAAATTTATCAAAGAAATAAGAACGTTTGCTTATTGTTTGTTGCTGTCAGTCGCAGCTGTTTCCTTTAACGAGGAAGAAGGTTCCAGTAGCTACTCCCATCAGCCCCAGAGCCAGACCCACTCCACAGAACACTGCTGGACCAACACTGGGCACGGAAACTTCTACATCTGTGGACAAATCAGAGTCTTTACAACTCATCCTCATTAATCCACATTGATTAAATGACACGTTTAATTAATAGCAATTCATATCATTAATGAATGGCTTAGTTCTTCATGAGTCATACATTAACTCTAGATTATCTGTGCATTAGTTAAGCATGAATTAATGTATATTAGTGCACCCGTTTTGTAAAGTGTTACCGTAATAGTTGCGGTGAATGTGAATAAAAGGTTAAATGTGTAATTTCTGTTCAGCAACACCACCTGTCCCACCTTCCATTTTTGTTCAGGCATGCTAGTTAATTTCCAGCTAAACAGATTATTATAATCCCACCCCAAATCTATGCCATTGGTTGAGCTAGAAGCTGTCAGACTACTAAAACAAACAGGGCAAAGTATTGAAAGCCACAGTGTTTACTAAAGAAGATTTACATTTTACAGGTATTTCTTACATTATCTTATTTTAAATTAAAATAATTCAAGCCTACTGATGGTTGTAAAGGTTTCATGAGCTTGCGTGGTTGCATATGCAACAAAAGTTCATGAAACTCAGACTCACCCCATGTTTTGGTTTGAGGTTCCTCAAGAGATTTGTGGTTCACAGTGCAGGTGTATATGTCTCCATCCTCAGGAACGAATGTGAGGTAGGCAAAGAAGTTGTAGGTGCCGTCACTGTTTGGGCGATACTGGCTAACCTTTATGTTGTCTGTCACATTTATATCGTTTTTTGTCCATGAAACGGTGATGGGAGGAGGGAAGAATCCAGTCACATGACAAATGAGTGTGTTATTAACGTCTGGCAGCACATCGTCTTTAGAATACATTGAGGTTTGGGGAGGATCTATAACATACACAGATGAGAACAAAACTTCTATAGCCCATCATAGTTCAACGATATATAACATTTATAAAGCAAGATACTGCATAACTATTAGATGTTTTACAAAATATGTTGTTTACCTTTGATATTTACAAAATATGTTTTAAAACTTGTAAGATAAACTTGTGTCATGTAAAAAATACAAGTATTATTTGTAAATATTTGTGTGTGTGTGTGTGTGTGTGTGTGTGTGTATTTTCAGGCCTCACCTATTTGCTCCACTGGGTTTTTGTAACCTTTAGCGAATATTACTAAATTGTTTTTACAAGTTTCCATCTCCCCAACACTCAGATCATAATAACCAGGATAGGTGATATAAACTGCAAAGTCAGGCAGGGTTACAACTGCTTCTTTTCTATTGAAATCTGCATGGATTATTTCCTCTCCATCTGTTCCGATCATGACCTCTTTCTCTGTATCAGAACATGCACGAATTTCAATATCCTTATGAATAACTGAAACATAAAATATTATATTATATTATTGTCTTTTTCTGAAGAAGCACATTTCATTAATTGCTCTGCTAATTCAAAGAATATTCAATTTGATTGACTTGTGAATTAACCATTATAAATTGTCAGTCACCATTATTATTCATTAATGCCATCACTGTGAGATTGGCTAGCCAAGAAGACAAAATATTGTGCTTTACCCCATTTAAAAAAAAACAATCAAACAACAAATAAAAGATTAATGTATGTAAGTAACATTATTTACAATATTTCAAAAAGCATTTATGAATTTACACTCTATAATCCATATCATAATACGTTGCATATAGCTCATGCAAACATCCAAGCTTCTTAGTCTAGCCATTTTAAGGCAGCAAATAGTCATTCTAATATATTGACTCACATGTAGCCTCAGTGGAAACAACTGCAATGAGCATTAGAATGAACGAACAAAGCTTCATCTTGTCAGAGGTGAACACCAGTGAAACTGAGTAACCGTTTCCTCACCAGAGAAACTTTAAATGAAAGATACAGATACTGTTCTCTTCATGTAGCCAGTCTAGGAAAATCATGAGCAAACTATCCAATCACAGTTTGGTGTTAACCCTGACAGTGCTGTATCTTGGCAAAAGTACCATCTTTCCATCCAGACATATTACATTTGGCCATAATGAAGATAGTTGGATTCCATCTAAAGTGTATTCTTATTCAAAAATAGCTTTTATTTTTATTTTTTTTAATTGTCAGTGGTATTTATTAATATTTTATACAGCATAGCTGATCAGTTACAGTACTGTTGATAAATAAATAAAGAGCACAAATTAATAAATTAGTGACTAAAATACCTGTTAACTGTCATGAGTGTAGAAGTGAAAATGGAATAACAAAAGTTGCATGGTAGTAATTCTTTCCTTGGATGCTTTGGAATACAGACCTAAGTTTGGTCTCTTTTGGAAGAAGACCATTGGAAGATTATTGCTTAAATGAAAGCACTTAAAATGAACAGAGCTGGTATCACTGGTCCACTGGCACTCCCGCTTCCCATGCTGGGGACCAGCAAACCAGCATCCCATGATGGTCCCAGCATGCAAAACATACCTTTATGCTGGTGACCAGCAATGCTGGATTTTTCAACAGGGATGTACAACCTCAAACATATGTGGTGTTCAGGTATTCCCTACGTTGTAGGAATAGTTATCAGTGGCAGCGGGTGAAACAATTTCTAAGTAGGGCTGCAGTTGGTTTATAATTGGACAATTTCGGAAAACATCCCAGTATGATTTCATGCTAAACAGTGAAATTTAAAGGAAAAAAAAAAATGAAAATAAAAGAAAAAATGAAAAAGAAAAAAAAAAATGAAAGAAAAAAAATGTTACATTTGATTAGAGCTTTTTATATATTTACCCAAGTCAATGTGTAATACCAAACAGGACCACATGGAGATGCAAAAAGTCAAATCAAAATTTATATAGTATTTATATAGTGCTTTATACAGTATATGTCATGGTTATGCTTCATTGTGTTTCCCAGTGTGTCTGATTAGTCATCACGTTCCCCTGCACGGTTAATCATCTTGTTATTTCCCTGATTATTTATACCCAGTGTTCTCCCTTATTCTCTGTCCATTCTCGTCTATGTTGAGTTAGTGTATGTTTCCTGTCTGATCTCCAGAGTTTGTCATTAAATACCATTATTACTATTATTCTCCTTCGTCTTCATGAGTTTTATACTAACAACCCCTAACAATATACAGATTGTTACAAAGCAGCTTTACAGCGATAAACAGTAAAATAATGATTCAGTGAGGCAAATAGAATTAAATTCTGCTGTAAAGCAGCTCTAAAAAGACAATAGTAAACAGTTGGTTTAGTTACTGTGTACATTGAAAAAAATGCATTGGATTTACATGATTTAATTATGTACATCGGTTCCACTTGATTTAGTTAGGTTACTTAATTTGTTCATGTAAATTCAACATAATGGAATCAGCTGTTTTAAGGGACCAAATTAAATTGCTTCGAAGTGACTTTTTGTGTCTTACTGACATGACTTTTTCTTAGGTTTGACAAAAAATCTGTTCAAGTACACAAAAGCACAAAAAAGGTAATTAAAAATATAGCTTCTAGCAGCGATGGCAGGCTCAAGCCCGGTGGCTTCAGAGCAACTGTGCACGGCAGGCGATATGTATTTAAACTGGGTGAATGTAAAAGGAATATGTCAAAGTAATTTGAATATGCCACATTTACTGGAGTCAACTGGTGCACCTATAACTGTGAACCACAACAGCTAGATCCATGAGATCATTTAAATTTAGATGAATTTAGAACAATAAGAATAAAATGTATACTGTGACAGAAATTAGTCTTTGATAATCTCTTAATATATACATTCAATAATACTATATATATACACACACAACAAGTGCATTATAGCTGAAGTGTGTCATCGCGCTTGTCTGTGTGATAGCCAGAGCAGACAGAACCCACACTCCTGGCTGGCTGCCAATAGACAAGAGCTGTTAGTTTTACTATCAAAATAAATCATCAAAAAAAATCCATCTTTGCACTGCAGAAGTGGCTCAACCTGATGTGGTATTATTTAGACACATTTGCATAGACTGCTTAATGCAGCTCATTGGTAAATAATGCCAGTAGGTGGCGGTAAATCTTAATGTGCGAGTCATTCATCAGTCATTCAAAGCGCAGATTCATTCAGGAATCACCTTTACTTGGAGATGCGCAACAGTTCTGGTGTGGCTTTGTTTGAAACTGTTTTCATGAAATAGAGCAAAAACAGACATGTCTAATGTTAAATCACTTAATATCAACTTGTTTATTGGACTTCAATAAGATCAGTAAGTATCACATTTGCAGTCATGCCAATACTCGGAGAAACAGGAGAATACTCGTGTGATATTACTTAAAGGTTTAGTTCACCCAAAAATGAAAATTCTGTCATTAATTACTCACCCTCATGTCGTTCCACACCTGTAAGACCTTCGTTAATCTTCGAAACACAAATTAAGATATTTTAGTTGAAATCCGATAGCTCAGTGAGGCCTGCATAGACAGCAATGACATTTCCTCTCTCAAGATCCATTAATGTACTAAAAACATATTTAAATCAGTTCATGTGAGTACAGTGGTTCAATATTAATATAATAAAGCGACAAGAATATTTTTGGAGTGCCAAAAAAAACAAAATAACAACTTATATAGTGATGGTCGATTTCAAAACACTGCTTCAGGAAGCTTCAGAGCATTATGAATCTGCGTGTCGAATCAGCGATTCAGAGCGCCAAAGTCATGTGATTTCAGCAGTTTGACACGCAATCTGATCATGATTCGATACACTGCTTCATGAAGCATCAGAGCATAATGAATCAGTGTTTTGAAATCGGCCATCACTAAATAAGTTATTTAGTTTTTTTTGGTGCACCAAAAATATTCTTGTCGCTTTATAATTTTAATATTGAACCACTGTACTCACATGAACTGATTTAAATATGTTTTTAGTACATTAATGGATCTTGAGAGAGGAAATGACATTGCTCCCTATGGAGGCCTCACGGAGCCATCGGATTTCAACTAAAATATCTTAATTTGTGTTCCGAAGATCAACGAAGCTCTTATGGGTGTAGTGATTTTTACTTTGTCCATTCAAGGACACGAAGTAAAATAGGGATTGGTACTCACATCACCGCTGACGTTGTGATTTTGGATCACTCGTCTCTTAAGGTGTGGTTATGAGTACATCAGATGACCACTTCCCCCTTTTCCCTAGTTCAGGGCACCAGTCAAGGTCTGTCACCTTGGCAGTATGAGAACACTCCCAACAGGGGCTTTCATTCATTTAGAATTAATGTAAAGTGGTCAGCTGATTTATCTGAAAGATTGGTGATATTGCTAACATGTAAAACCTCTTCTGTATTATCAGCACAAGGAAGACACAAGTGTAATAAAATAAATGATATTAACAAAAAGATAAACAAGAATAACTAACACAACTACTAAATGAATACCATGAATGATAAAGGAATAAAGTGCATAAGATACATAGAATACAAGTGATTAAGTTGGGTGTGGCTATGGAAGAGTTACGTTATCTTATGGAAAGATAAACTGTTTCTCTAAAAATAATAAGGTGGAGAACCCTATTATGCACCAAACAAATAAACGAAAGATTATTTGTTATTAACTAACATCAGCTATATTACATCTAATGGGAATTAGGAAATTATATACTGATAATATACAACAATGCCAAGGTCTCTGGAAAGAGGTTTGGTTAAGTGATATTTACATTCCACGACAGTGACGTCTTCCACTGGTTGTGCTGGGTGACAGTGCAGTGGGGAGAGGAGCCAGAATCTGTTTCAACAGTCTTGAACATGAAGCTCTGTGGGATGCTGATCTCCTGGAGCACCAAAGGGTCCTAAAATCTGGAACACGCAGATGAGGCCCTGGTGTAGGTGCAGAAGGTCCTTAACAATCTGGAACACGCAGACGAAGGTACCTTTGATTGAAGGTTTGCTCTCCTGAGCTTAACCTTGTTGCGGATGTCCTTACTGTCTCGCCGGATGGAAACTCTGAATGTAGTGTTTGTTGATGTCTCTTTCCTCACAAGCTGGAGGCTCAGAACGTGGTCGTCTCTGTTGCTGCCTCACAAGCTGTAGACTAAGATCATGGGATCTGTTGTTGTCTCTCTGGATGGACCAGAGGCTCAGAACGGTGTTGTATCTGTTAATGTCTATCCCCGTACAGGACAGACTCAGAACCGTGTATCTGTTGTGTCTCTCCTGATGGGAGACTCAGAATGATGTATCTGTTGTGTCTCAGCTTCGCAAGCCGGGACTCAGAACGCTATACTGTATATGTTATGTCTTCCCTCTTTCAAGGGCAGACTCAGAACAAGGAGTGTCTGTACCTTTATCCTTTTCCGACGAGGAGGAGATTGCATTTTGGCGCTTCTCCATTCGAGTGCGGTGATTGGCTGCTGGCATCAGAGGGGACACACAGAGTGTGACCCACCCTTCTTTCTCCTGTGGAACTCATCTGCATAAAGCACAAAGTTGGAAGTCTTTACAGTGTCTTTAAAGTTTACCAATGCATTTCTCGCTTTCCAAACCACCACCAGAATACCTTTGGCAATATTCTAAACAAATAGAGACTAAACATGATGGAAAAAGATTGAACTGTCATTCAATTGTACATTAACAGCTGTATTTGTATCAGAGGTTGCACTACAAATAGCTGTCACTGAGAATACTTATTTCTGTGAATAAGTATGAAATGGATGTGTAGTTTGCATCAGTTCTAAGGTTTTCAAACATAGTTTTGAATGGATTCGGATGGATCTTTGTGATCTCTCTTTGTTTCACCCATTTCTGCTAAGGTCCTGAGGAATTTTTATGGCCGTCTCTGGCCAACCTTAGGAAGTAGTCTCTAGATGGGTGAAGGGCAGTAACTGCCTGTGGACCAATGAGAAGTCCTGTCCTTCCCAGGCTTGGTACAAAAGGTCTTCTTCTTGCCCTCAAAGGGAGGTCTGGATGTTGTCCTTATATCTTTAACTGATGGCGTTGGACAGTTTGTTTGTGTTAGTCCACCAAGATCCAATCAAAATGTAGCAAACCTTTGTCCGCTGTTAGGGACAGAGAGGGGCCCGGCCATAAACTGGGCCCTGGAATGTGCTGTTCACTACACTACTAAAGACATATTTAACACAGTTCAATGTTTGAATCAGTGGTTCGGAGCGTGTATAAAACTGCCAAAGTCACATGAACCATTGAAATTTTGAAACGTTTCGAAACACTGATTCAAACATTGAACTGTGTTAAATATGTCTTTAGTAGCTTTCTGGACATTTGAAGGTGTAATTATCTTTCTGTCAATGGAGGCCTCACTGAGCCATCAGATTTTATCAAAAATATCTTAATTTGTGTTCCAAAGATGAACAAAGGTCTATTTATTAAAAAATCACTATTTAAGTAAATTTCACTTGATTTTATAAAAGTGGCTGTTTAAAATAAACTTGCATAAGTGAGCACAAAATACAGTCACCAAACTCAGTACACATATTGTTCTCATCAAGCTGGACAATTTTCTAATTTACATTCATTAGCTCCGACCAACAGGAAGTCAGCTATTTTGGTTTGAATGTTAATTTTTTGAAAAAACAGGCTATGAATTTTATACTACTACTCCTACAGTGTTTATACAATTTACACCAATTTTTTTAACTTAGTGCTAACACATTGAAGTTGTTTATTGCAAACGGATGTTGGATATCTCAAACGGTTTGGCTGTGGCGAGGCAACAAATTTATGGCAAGAAAAGGGAAACAAAGTGTTTTAACTTCTGCATACATTAATTAACCCTCTGGAGTCTGAGGCTGATTTGGGGCCTGGAGAAGTTTTGACATGCCCTGACATTTGTGCTTTTTTCAGTTGTACATATAAATGATAAAAGTGTCATTACCCTGTATTCAGCACAAACTAGGCTACAATAATATGTGAGAAACATGTATGTACATGTTTGTGTTTTTGAAGGAATAATGTTTATGCGTGGTTATTGAAAAAACAAAAAACTTAAGTCACTGAAATAAGGCCAAAAAAGTATATTAAATCTGTGTTCACAAGACTTCTGGGTATTGGAGGTTGTAGACTAGAGTTTTTGCTTCAGAATTATGTAAAAATTATGCTGCCTACTCCTTCATATAAAACAATATATTGATTTCGTTTTTGTAAGACACTTTTTGTCAAGAAACACAGTATGCGTGGAGGCGTGAATCTGTATGAATAATGGGCCATTTACACCTGAGAAGACAAAAGAATCACATAATAATGACCTGAAATGACTTGCATATTAATGAGGCCTTTCAGTCAGATAGGCTGTGAAAAAAACCCTCTGTAATAATGTCTCAGCTCATCATAAACAGCAATACTGTGAAATATTATTACAATTTAAAATAATGGTATTCTATTATATTCTTTAAAATATAATGTATTTCTGTGATGCAAAGTGTCTGAACAATTATGTTACCTCTATGGCATTTCATATAGGCTTTTAGCTTAAAAGCATGCACATTTGGAGAAATACTGATGGATTCTTATATATTTATGTCAATTTTCTATACTGAGAAGTAATATTTATTGTCATCACTATGAGTGCTGGATACTGTTTTCTCAATTCATACTTGCAGCCGGAGGGCGCTCTCTGTACACCTTTAGTCCACAAATTATTCTAAAGAAGAAGAGGACATTTCAGGAATGGTGTTTTTAATTCATACTTGCAGCCGGAGAGCGCTCTCTGTACACCTTTAGGCCATAAATTCATATAAAGAAGAAAAGGAACTAGGAACTAACGGCATGTCTTCTAGAGATCGCTAACCATGGCTTTTTCATCCAGATAAACAATTTTCAAGGCAATAAATACACGATTGAGACGATGAATGCATGTATTGCCTCTGAATTTGCCTCTGAATAGCGCTGGCTCCGTGGGCGTGGCCGCATTAGCGGATAATGAGCTGAATCACAGACTTCTGACATGGCTCTCTTTTCATACAGATTACATAAACACAGAAGGTTTGTTTTCGATTTGACTTGCACGATTTAAAACCTGACATTTCAACGTTTCTTTAGACATAAGTGTCATTTTTTTTGTCATTAGTATTCATAAGTTACAGTTCATTTTCTGAGAACTATCAGATTGGACTTCGTTCAGAGGGAGAGGAGAGATCACGCATCATGTTAGTTTTCTTTATTTTACAAAAAGCACAACATTGTGTTTTTACTCTGAGTGTACACAAATAAAAGAAGACATTCTATAGTTTCAATTGATATATTACTTATGTCTCTATGACAAGAAATGACGGAGTATTTTAAGTCTGTTTTGCTGCAATGTGAAAAAAATCCTGCAAAACGCGCCGGCGCGTTTTCAGACCTCAGGGAGTTCATTTTGATGAATTTTCAGCTGTGTGTTCATTGTACAAGGCTGATCACATGGATATGACTATTGTGATTCAAAGTTATAGCGCCACCAACTGGCAGCAGAAAGTGTGTCAGCATGCTTTGAGATCACCCTCTTATTTTTACCTGATTTGCTTCAAACTTCATCAGAATAATGTTAAAACATGGCAGATGTAGTCCTTTGAAAAGAATTGTGATATCTCAAACACTGTTGCCTTGGCAACACATCAAACTTTAATATTAATTTTGGATGCTTTTGAGACTCTTAGCATGCTTCAAATTGTATGAAACTCCACACACACATCAGGATTGTTAGCCAGTAGACATGGGCAAAGCCTTAGAAATGGGCAGGGAGGAGGGGCTCAATAGCGCCACCTTATAGTGCAGTAAATGTAGAGTGAATTTGATATAGTCCTTCGATGTTTAACCATTTTAACTGCATATTGCCCGCTGTGCACAGTTGCCCTGAAGCCACCAGGGTGGCGGTGCCACCGGGCTTGGGCCCGCCATTGCTGCTCGCAGTTTGTTTGTGTTAGTCCACCAAGATCCAATCAAAATGTAGCAAATCTTTGTCCGCTGTTACAGACAGAGAGGGGCCCGGCCATAAACTGGGCCCTGGAATGTGCTGTTCACTACACGGGTGTGGAACGGCATGAGGGTGAGTCATTAATGACAGAATTTTCATTTTTGGGTGAACTAACCCTTTAAATATACTGCTGGATCTTTAATGTTGTGGGCCTATTTTTTCTGCTGGAGATCCTGGACATCTTGTTCAGATATATCGTATCATGGATTCTATCAAATACCAACAGATAAAAAATCAAAACCTGACAGCTTCTGCTAGAAATCCAATAATTAGCCGTGGTTGGATCTTCCATCAGAACAATGATCCAAAACAAATATCAAAACCAACACAAAAATGTGTCACTGAGCACAAAATGTAGCTTCTGCCATGACCATCCCAGTTCCCTGACCTGAACCCTAAAGAAAATGAGTGGAGTGAACTGAAGAGAAGAAGCACCAACATGGAGCTGGGAATCTGAAGGATCTGGAGAGATTCTGCATGAAGGAATGGTCTCTGATCTCTTGTCAGGTGTTCTCCAAACTCGTCAGGCATTATGGTGAAGACTCAGAGCTGTTAACTTGGGAAAAGGAGGTTGCAAAAATTATTGAATAAAAGGGTGCCAATAATTGTGACCAATGTGTTTTGGAGAAAACATTTATTTCATAATGTGATTTTTCCCCCACTTTCAATTCTTTTCCTTCAATGAAAGGTTCGATTTTTGCTAATTTTATGAATTAAAGATCAAAAGGATAAACAATGTAGATTTATTTTTACAGTCATCTTTGATCATATTTACCAAGGGTGCCAATAATTCTGACCACCACTGTCAATAAATTTTATTAATTAGAAGAACTGTAGGTTTAATTTGAATTATGCAGTTCTCTTTAGTGTTCACATTTCAGACCAGGCAGCTTCTGGAACAGCCGCCTTGACAAATGGGAGCAAATAGACTGAAGTCTGTTTGACAAGACATGAATGCAGAGAGAAGAGAAAGTGGCTGATGGGCCTTCAGCTCCCCTTTTGGAGGACGTTTGACACTTCTGGAGGAGTCAGCATGGACAGGACTGATACAGAGCAGGAAAAGGTGAAATTTTCACTTGAGACTTTTTCTAAGGACAATTTTGCCATGCATTATGCAATTTTGTGGCAGGATCGATCAAAAGCCAGACTGTCTGAGACTGTCATCGCTGGCTGACGATCCAATGCAACAGCCCAACAAGTTCAACTGACTGATGATCCACAAAGAAGGACTTCCATTCCCTCCTTTGTAGTGATCATTGAAAATGCACCAGCACCTATGACCACAGAGACCACTTCAAATCTTATTATTTACAATACTAACTAGATTTCTTTTGATTATTCACTGGTCTCACAGCAGTTCTTTGTATTCTGTTAAACTAACATTCTGAATTTGCTTTCAATATGTATCAGTCCAGCCCTACTATACGAAAGAAAAGGAAGAAGTTCCTTAACAGAAGTGGGAGTTTGACTCACCAGTCGGTTAAAACTGAGGCTGGATTTAGCATAGTGAGGGTTATTACATCAACCAACTAGTGGTAAAGACATAAATAGATTACTGACTATGCAGAAGTTCTCTGGTAAAGAAAAGGGAAACAGGACACTAAAAAGCAACAATATTGGTCACTCCATTTTGTTTAAAGGTAGTTTTCTTGAGTAAGAATAGCTCTTAAGATTTCAAAATTTTGAAATCACAAATGGTGTCATTTTTTTTTGTCCATGGATCCAAGATTGTGTTGAGATCTCCAAAATTTTAAGTAACTCAAGAGTATCCACAAAAAGTTTTAAAAAAGTGTAATTGCGCAATGAATGCCAAATTGCATTTGAGAAATGGAAATTGGCTCTCTCAACTGCAGGCCTAGGTCTCTATGATTATTCTAAACTATTTAATCCATTTTATTTTGAAAAGTGAGGTTTACGTTCGTGGTGTTAAACTCATGCGACTGACATGTTACCAGTTCAGACTTGGTGTTATTCCACTTTTAATAACCTATTCATTCCCCATTCAGTTCACAAGCTGCTGATGCAGGAAAAAATGAATGATGCTTTGGCCAGAGACGCGTGAAAGCGTGTGTGAAAGATGAGAGATTGTGTTTGACGAGACACCAAAGACAAACAAATCATTCCAATCAAAACAGCTGTATCTACATTTAATGAGTTTTCAGGGCAATAAAATAATGGCCATGGATGAATTTGCTAACTATCCTGGCCTGGGTTATTGTGTGGAAGGAATAAAACAAAGTGGGGTTAAGTGTTTTCCAGGTAAAAGGTCTATGCTATTGAGTGAGATGAAATGAGATGCTTGAGATATTATCTGGTGATAAGAGCTCTCAGTTTGTAAATCAAGGAGAATTCAACTAGTTAGTTGAATTGGCCAAATGGTGAGAATAAATTTGAAATTTAGTGTGCCTAATATCATCCACAAGGTGGATAAATAGTGAGAATGCAGATTAGATGATAAACCCCAAAATTGTGCAGAACAGAAATTGGGAAGTCATGGGTTCAAGCCCTGCTCATTGCACTGAAAGTATGAGAGCCCAAAAAGAGCCAGGACAGCTCTGCCCACATTAAATTTCCATAGGTCACACCAAAAAGAACAGCCGGACAGATAAGCAGATGAGTTAATACATGTTATCACTAACAAAAATACTTATACTCTCCATTCACAGGTGACAGCAACCTGGAAATGGTTCACTTCTCCACCAGTAAGGACCAGTGGAAACTCGAGGGTTTTAAAATCCTAATGTCTTCATTGGTTGGATGAGAGGCTTGGACCCAGGTGTCACATTTATTGCCATTACAATAGCAAGAGCTGGGTCATACAGAAGAAAATTTTAAACAACAACATCATTTAAAACAATAGATTAAAATGATAAAACATTTATTTGGTTGGATCTTATTAAATAAGTTGTCAAATAGAGCTTACTAAGTAAAACCATTGCCTGCTTGCATTAAAAGCCAACAAAATATGATTAGGAAAATGGAGATGATATATGGAGCTGGGCGTGGCTCACTGGGTTGATAACAAAGGCTGAATATGTATGTGTCATCTGTTACGGTCTGGCTGTTGTAGAGATGAGGCTGATACGGACTTTCCACAATAGATGGGTTTTATTACTATAAGGAAGAGTAACAACATCCAAACACAATCACATAACATTAAGAACAGACAAGGAGTGAAGGGAGTGAGTCCATATATATAGGGAGTGCTGATGATTAAGTCCAGGTGTAGATGATGAGTGATGATGAGGAGCTGACAAGGGAAGTGAGTGCAGGTGAGGAGACAAGAGGATCATGGGAAATGGAGTCCAGGGAACAAGGGATCTGTGACATCATCCTGGTAATATTGATATCAATGTGTGTTTGGCCTTGTATTTTTCTTTATCTAACCTTGTGGGTTATCAAATGATCAGATTGAACAACGATGATGAATGTTAGAGGGAATGTAAAAACTTTAAGGTGATTAAGAATAATCAAAAGGGAGGAGTGGAGTGGGATTTTTTTTTTATCATTTATTCTGCTGATTTATGAATGGATGCATTGATACTTGTTTTCTCTCTGTCTTGTGTATCATTTAAAACAGCTTGTTCAGTGGAAAATTACTGCTAATGCTGTTCTCTTTTAAGAAACGCTTCTGAAACTAACAAAGGAAGAGAGGCAAAGGTGCAAATGTGTTTGTCTAGACCAGTGGTTCCCAACCACATTCCTGGAGGACCCCCAACACTGCACATTTTCCATGTCTCCTTTGTCTGACACACCCATTTCTGGTCTTGGAGTCTCTGCTAATGAATTGATGACTTGATTCAGGTGTGCTTGATCAAGGAGACATGCAAAATGTGCAGTGTTGGGGGTACTCCAGGAATGTGGTTGGGAACCACTGGTCTAGACCAGTGTTTCTCAACCCTGGTCCTGAAGGACCCCCAACACTGCAGGTTTTGTCTTTCTCCCTAATTAAACACACCTGATTCAACTCATCAGCTCATTAGAAGAAACTCCACTATCTGAAATGAGTGTGTCAGACAGAGGAGACTTTCAAAATGTGCAGTGCTGGGGGTCCTCCAGGACCAGGGTTGAGAAACACTGGTCTTGACAGCTTGGACTTCAATAGGGCATCTGCTAAGTTTTAGACCCCTCTCTTTTTTTCAGTTTTTCTGATCCTAATATGGTAACGTGTTCTGATTGGTTTGGGGTAACAAGGAACAATAAGAGGCGTATATAAGACAGTCGCTCTGTGTGAGGGTGTTCTTCTCTCTAGAACTGTGTAGAAATCTTCTTTAAACAACCTTCTTACAAGAATAAAATTCAACAAAGACATTTCCTGAGTGTTTGTCTCATTACATTCTCACCACTGAAGGAATAAAGAACTTTTCCACAACAATTGTCACAGAATAAGAATGTGAATAACTCAAAAAAAAAAAAACCTCATTATTCCAAGGTGATGATCTGTACAAAGAAAAAACCTTCCTGTTTTTACAACATTGTTGTAGTGTAAGTCTGATGTCACATACCACCGCTTCTGGGTCCAAACGCTGTATCAGATGCCAAAAACAAACCACAAATGGTGCTAATATACACGTGATGTAATTCAACCGAAAAATCCCGATCCTAACCTTTATTCCATACTGAAATCTCAGATGGTCGGACAGTGATTCATCTTTTATGAATCATTAAAATGTTGGTGTTCGGGATGCTGTGAGTATGGAGTAGCGCACATAGTACGTTTTAAATAGCTCATGTGTAGTAAAATGTTAAATGTGTAGTAAATATAAAAGGTTTGGACCTGGAAATAGTATTCCTTACATCACGACTTAACAAGCACCCTTCTGTTTCCCTTGTTTTTTTGTCAGATATTTTCCTTCCATGGATGTTTTGTTGCTCAGTTTTACGAATAGTTTCTTTTGAAAATGTTTACAAAAGGGCTGTCAAATGTAATGATTGATTGAATGTTATACGCTGTTAATATTAAACATTGTTAATGAACTAATTCAGTTTTAACTGTTTTATTCTGCTCTGTGTAATTATTATAAACTGCTCAGAACATTTATAGCTGATTGGAACTGATCAAAGAGGCCAAAGCTTAATGTTTTTGTAACAGTAAAAATCTTTTTGAATGTAGCATATATAAAAAATTACAACAGTGCAGATTAAACCATTAAAGACAGTAAAATGAAACTGCTGTTAATAAAGTTTATTTTATAGAAGGCTATATTTACATTGATTTATCAGAAAACGTCTTGCATTTTCACATTTTTCATAAAACATGTATTTAACTGTTTATTCAGCCATTTGAAGAACAGGGACAGTAATGTCCTCATAATGTAGTAAAACCTGACTGCACCTATATTACGCAATATATTATGTAATTTTTGCCCCGTATATGTCAAACCAGTACACACATACACACAATCTTTATAAGTATGCAGAAAGTTGTTTTTAATTTTTTATTTCCATGTTTGCATTTCCTATTGTGGATGCAGTTTGAGAAATAGAATCTGAGAAGAATAATAGCATTGTGCGGAGTTAAAAAAAAAAATAAAGAAAAAGAAACAGAAATACACAACCCAGGACAATATTTCAATATACAAGCAAGAGTTTTGTGTACATTACAGTCTAATCAGAAAGCTGGAGATCACGTCCTCTGGTGGTGATATTAAGGAATGGCAGGTATATTTTGTCAAACTCTCCTCTGTTAAGCCCAGGATACACTGCACGATTTTAGCAATCCTATAAGATCATTACAAATCACACTTTGCGACATAAATCTATTAAACTTGGGTACGACATGCATGTAGACTGTACGATGACACCTGTTGACTCGTAGGCTACGATGCAAGTTTCTATTGAAAAAGAATAAAATATCAGCATGCGCTAGATATGTTGAATCACACTTTGGCAGTTGTAGTTTTAATGTGTGCTGAAAATAAAAAGGAAGCAGTGAATGAAGAAGGGAAAAGAGCTTGAGGTAAGCAGTTTTAAGTTTTAGCACCATGTCATGTTAATTTCTTGTCATTTTTATTGGCTGGTCAGTAGACGTAGGTCGTAGCAGCAAACACACTGTGCATTGATCAGGCTGAATTTCTGACACTGTCAGAAAACTATCATAGGGTATCTTTGGTCGCAAGACCGGGAAAACGGCCATCTTTGAACCTCTCGCACTGTACGACATAGGACCACCGATTAAGAGCTACGATCACAGAAATCGCCACGATTGTTTCAAGGTGGCAATCTTTCGTCTGGGACAGGCAAAAATCATGCAGTGTATCCCGGGCTTGAGACCTGCATTTTTGTGATTAAAGGATTAGTTCACTTTCAAATGAAAATTAGCCTAAGCTTTTCTCACCCTCAAACCATCATAGGTTTTCTTGACTTTCTTCTTTCTGATGAACACAATCACGGAAATATTAGTAAATATCCCAACACATTTATAATGGCAGTAAACGAGATGAATGAGTAAACCAATGATTAAAAAAAGTGCCTCCATCTTCATCCATCCATCATATATATGTACTCCACACGGCTCCGGAGGGTTAATAAAGGCCTTCTGAAGCAAAACGCGTTAATTTAGTTGCGATGCGTTAAAATACCCATATTTAAACAAGTTATGAAGTAAAATATCCAGCTTCTGCCAGACCGCCTTCTGTATTCAACTTATGATGAAAATGAACTTACGCTTTTTCCGTAAGTTGATTAGGGAGGGTGTAGGACGTAGCGTAAGCTTTGTGAACTGTGAGAGTTTAACACTTTCTTCATAAGTTGAATACGGAAGGTAGTCTGGTGGAGGTTAAATATTTTACTTCACAACTGGTTAAATATGGATTTTTTTCTTATACAAACGCATTGATTCACTTCAGAAAGCCTTTATTAACCAAGCCGTGTGGAGCACATATTTATGATGGATGGAGGCACTTTCTTTCGCTCATACTCATTGATCCCATTGACTACCACTAGCTCGGATGCATCAGGAGATTTATTAATATTTCTTTGATTATGTTCATCAGAAAGAAGAAAATCATATAGGATGGCTTGAGGGAGAGTAAAGTTTGGTCTAATTTTCATTTCAAAGTGAACTAATATTACATGAAAACACAACAGCTGACTTATCAAACCATAGAATTATTAGTGTTAATGTGGCACAAGTGTCCTCCCTGCCAAAGGAAAAATATAAATTATGTAAATACAGATAAATTAAATACTGACACACACATTAAACATATTAAGAATAATATGGCTACAGTACATCTCCACTGACCTGCTGATTTCTTCTTGTAGTAAATGAGTCCAGCAGCTGCAATGATGACTCCCAGCACCAGACCTGATGCCCCGATGACAATCTTATTCCTTTCAGGGTCAGGGATAGAGGGATCTGTTGGAGTAATTAGGATTTTCATTTTATTCTATTTTGCTACATCAAAATATCCATAAACTCTTTCCCCGCCTTTTAAACATAGATGGAGTAGATCACTTCCATCAACACCCCCAAAGCTCACACAGTCCTGTACCACTTCCTGGCTCTACATTTCCTTCAGTAACATTAGGCAGTTTTGATTTATGCTGTTTAATATTTAATGATAGCATTATTTTACATATGCAATCGCTTGTTTCTGCTTTTTCTTGCCTGTGTTTTGATCTGTACTCTTTCAGAAGACGTGTAATAGCATCCCCTAGCATATAACAGAATACACAGAAAGCCAATGGCGGGGAAAGAGTTAAACAACATTAGTTAAATATGATACAGCAACACAGGAGAATTGTTCTTTTACCCCAGTCTGTGATGATGGGCACATTGGAGCTGGCATGATCCACCACACAGGAGATTCTCTCTCCAGATCTGGGTGTATATTCGAGGTGAGAGTGTATCTGGTAGTACCAGTCCCCATCAGCCTGCTCCTCAGTGGATGTCACCTCAGTGGTCACCTCTTTACCATCTCTTGTCCAGGACATTTTGATTTGCTCAGGGTAAAAATCATATGCACTGCACACCAACACTGCCGGATGCCTGCCACCAGCCTGCTTCACTGAACTCAGTTTGATTTTTGGCTTTTCTAAATCAAAAGAAGCAACATTGTATTTGAATAAAACAGGCACAGCTCCAATGATGAAGTTCTCTCACTTAAACCCAGCTAAATGTTTTGTGTCATTTACCGGTTTTATCACGGATGGCAGAGTTATAATTTACAGCATTAGGTTTGCAGAAACCGTCCACTTCAGCTTTCAGTCGCTGTAGATAGTCGGTGTTGTTGTTCCAGTACTCAGCAACATACATTCCATACTCATCATATCCAACAAACTTCCCCACAGTGCTGTTGAACTCTGATACCACAGCTTTGTTGAAGACATAAGAACTGATGTATACCATGTCACTTAGATCAGGTGAACTGTAGATGCATTGTAACCACTGAGAATTGAAATATCCATCTGCTAATAAATCAATAAATACATAAAAATGTAACAACCACATTTATATCATGGTTTTGTCATCTATAAATCATCCCATTACACAAGTACGTCTTAATTCACTTACCCGTGCCACTGAAAGCAGAAACAATCAATGTGAAATATAAAAACAAGCGCTTAGAAAGTGATGGTTTCCCCATTTCTGCATGTGTCAAATGAAATTGATTCATACATTGTTGATGTTCATCAAGTAAATGTCTTAACTAACCGACCAATCAGCATGCAGATGCTTACGTGTCAAGTGTTGCTAAGCTGTATATTATATTATTTTGGCTGGCTGCATCCAGGAACTTTCACTTCAACATTTTAACACACACAAACACACACACACACACACACAATACAAAAGAAAACGATTTGTCTAATCCCTTCACCCATCCTGTGCCCACTCTCCCATCATCTCCTGTTCCACCTGGCTCAGGTCAAAACATAAATAAATAAAGGATGTTATTATGCCACATATAATGAACATTATGTGTGTGATTCATTGTTTTATTCCTCATTATACACTGCCTGGCCAAAAATAAGTTTGCTGTTTGGATTTTAACAGGTAAGAACCTATGAATTGATCATTATTACAGTGATTATTATGTTTCTAGCATGTTTTATGTTTGACAACGGTTCTTTTAACCCTTTAAGCTGGAGTGTGAGTGTGTCATGGCCATATTCCAATGCCAATATTGTTAAAATTGTGAAAGAATGGTTCAGAGAGCATGAAGAATCATTTTCATACATGAATTGACACCTCTGAGTCCAGACCTTAATTTGATTGAAAGTCTTTGGGATGTGCTGGAGGAGACTTTACAGAGTGCTCACCTCTTGGACTGTCAATACAAAAAATTGATGCACCTCTTGATGGAAATAACATCACAACATTTATTTCTGTAATAATGATCCATTCATAGGTTCTTTAGAATTTACCTATTCAAATCAAAACAGGGACCTTTTTTTGGCCATAAAAAAGGTAGCATAAAAAAATATTTTTATGAGTGTCAAATGATTTTAATTAAAATTGTTAGATACAAAATGTAACCCATTTATTGAAGCATGCCAGACTGGGCTCGAGATTAATCTAAATTATTTTATACTATATGCACACATACAGGTATTTGAGGATTTCACTGTAGATGTAATTATACTTTAGGCAGGGGTCCAAACCAAATTTCCAAATTTGATCCTTGGGATCAAAAAAGTTAAAATCCTAGGTATATATGACTATCTTCCTTCAGACGAACACAATCAGAGATATATTTAAAAATGTCCTTAGTCCTCCAAGGTTATGGTTGTGAATGGCAGCCCAAATTTTTAAGACCAGGGGAGAAAAAAAAAAAAGCTTTATGAAGTAAAATAATGAGCTTCTGGTGTGACAGCTATACACATTCGACGTACATCCAAAAAGCGTCAACTTCTGTGACATTGTACACAATGACATGACGTCGTGGAAGTTGATGCTTTTTGGACGTACGCCATATGTGTATGGCTGTCACACCAGAAGCTCATTATTTTACTTTATAAAGTTTTAAGTAAGGAGATTGACATTGATTCACTTCAGAATGCCTTTATTAACCCCCTGGAGTTGTATGGATTTTTTTTGTGTTCAACACATGTCCCCCCCATTCACAACAATTATAAACCTTGGAGGACTAAGGATATTTTTAAATGTATCTATGATAGCGTTTATCTGAAAGAAGTTGGTCATATACATAGGATGGCTTGAGGGTGAGTAAATTATGGGATAATTTTAAAATTTAAAAGCTTAGAGCAGATCCTGTTCCTAGAGATCTAACTGCCGAGCTCAGACCGAACCTTGATCAAACACACCTGTCTGTAATTATCAAGTGCTCCTGAAGATCTTCATTGGCTGCTTCAGTTGTTTGATCAGTGTTGGAGCTGAGCTTTACAGGAAGGTAGATCTTTAGGAATCATATGGGCACCTGAATTATGCTGTGCTCTTATGGGATTTATGGCCTTTCTCAGGCTCTCTGGTAATCACCTTCTACCCCAAAAAGACTGTCATAGGAAACTTTTTTTTCTTTTGGCATTTAAGGGAAGCTGGCAAAAGAGGGGTTTTCTGGTTACATACACAATGTGGTGGGTGTCACAGAGTCTGAAATTCTGTACCCAGAATACTCACTGTTGCATGAAATCAGGTCCCTAATTAACAAAAAATATAAGCCTGATGATCAAATACAAATGAAAAACATCAAAAATATATTGGCCTTTAATTAGGATCTTAATATAAATCCATTTGGAATTGACCCAGAATCAAACTAAAACTAAAAAAAAAAAAAAAAAAAAAAAAAAAATTTTTTACTATAATAATAACTATATTATTATTATTATTATTATTAATAGTAGTAGTAGTATAAAAAAAGCACAAGGAAAAACATTTTATGTTACAAAAGTTATGTTACACTTCCTGTTTGTGAAGTATTAAGTTCAATTTCAAATGCATACACATCTCTCTTCCTCCAGGCTTGACCTTAAATGCTCCAGCTGTGACGTCACATGTTTAGGTATCTAGGCAGCTGTTTGTTTCAGCAAAATTAAGACCATATATTTAGATTTTGCTGATCACAAAAGTTCTCCTTGACGTTCCTCCCCCTCCTCTTCCTCCTTCCACTTCTTTTACACTTCTTGTATTTTTTAAAAGGTCAAATCACTTTGCGTTGTTTAAATCATTATTATAATTGGTATTTTTATAATTGGTTCTGACTGGTGCGAGTCCTTTTGTAGTGTCCACATGTTAATAAGAACTGTTTTAACTGTGCTCAAGACATGATATTGTAATAAGTTTTTTGAAGCAAGTACTTTCTATAGGAGCACATGGTGAAAAATGTTGAATTTGTGTTTACATTTCTGGAAAAAAAACAAAAAACATGCAACTTTCTTTTGACAAATGGCACTATGGTTTGGATTATTTGGCTAATAGATGATTTTTGTGAGAAAAAAACTGTAGAATTATAACTTTATGGAGATCTATGGATACGATGGCTCAGCTCTCCAAAAGCAAAATAGATTAGGAAAAGCAGTCTTTTGTAACAGAGCCATATTATAGTCCTGTTTACTCAAAACAGGTTTAATTTATATAAAAGAGGATGCTATTTACACATTGACACGTTTAGAACCAGGGTCTCCTGGAGAGATAACTTCCTGTAACAGTTATCCCAGGGGGAAAAAAGTGCACTAAAATACATTTTATTTCAGCACACTTCCATAATGTACTTAAAGTGCTCTATTTTTATGCAACAATTTTGTACTTAATATACTAAAAATGAAAAATAAGGAAGGCGGTCTGGTGGAAGCTATATATTTTACTGCATAACTTGTTAAATATGGATTTTTTTTTTTTTTACACATATGCATCACTTCACCCTTCACACTTCAAATGTTATTGACTTAACATTCATATATATATATATATATATATATATATATATATATATATATATATATATATATATATATAAATAACCCTGTCATATACAATATATTAAAAAAAAATTACATAAAAAAATACATAATAATAAAGTCCTAATTTAAGTAAATGAATTAAAAAAATCATCCCTTATTTTGCCTTACTGAAGGTGGCAACCCTAATAAGAGAGATCACTGGACACTCCAGACTGAGAGCTTTATTTAGTGTAAGTAACGTGACTGACGTTACAAGAGATGTGCTTTACCAACATTATTGACAATTCCATTCAGTGATACTTGCTATTTGTGTAACTTTAATATCATTAACCCTGTCTTTAAAAGCACATTCTTGGACTGTGGATGAGGTAGATGTAAATTAGGGGTGTAAATCGGACAGTTCATCACGATACGATATGATATCGATTCTGTCAGCCAGCGATACGATATTTGCCGATACCTCAAAAAATTCCACAATACGATTATGATTCGATTCGATTCAGGGCTCTATCGATCGATTTATCGATATTTAGATATTATGTGCCAGGTTTATACAACGAGTCATATTTTTATTACCTCACAACCAAAATTGATAACATTAACTTTTTTATTAATCTCTTTTTTATTATTATTATTACACACCCTCTATCCCAATTGGGACATTTACAACAACAAAAAAACAAAATTACAGTTTTTTAAAAATAAATAAAAGTAGTATTTATAGTAAAAATAGTTTGTAGTATTTCAACTGGAACTGGCAAAGTTTACAAATAACGTGGGATTTCTTTGCCTGCCCATCTGCTTTCAGAAATACAAAATGTTTCCAAACCCATGATTTGTGTCCTACAGCAGGCACAAACTTTTCTGCATCTGTCTTTTCGCTGCTACAACCGCTTTGTTGCTCCATCGCATTCGCAATCTGACACGCAGGCAGACTGTATGGTGAGAAAACGAAAATGCGCGCTTTGGCGGAAATGCGGACGTTACGTGAGGTTGTGGAGGGTGTCAAAATAAAGGTACCTCATATCGATATTATAAATGTGGCATCGATGCATTGTATCGTTAGACGTTTGATCGATGCATTGATCCATATCGATGTATCGTTACACCCCTAATGTAAATGTAAATGTCAACAAAATCTGCAAGTTTTTACTAGACATTAGTGGAGTCAGCAGTTCGCTTTATACTAAATAAGAGTCTAATCCTATTTTCTTTAAATATCGTTGCTTTTCATCAGTGGTGAGGTGTTATTTTGGTGTGTGACATCTTTCAGGACATCACCAAGGAGGCACTACACGTAGATCCTAAAGATGGAGGCCATAACACTGAAACCCAAAGATAGTACAACAGAGGAAGGTGTGATGGAAATTTTTATTAATCATAACTAAGATTTTCTTTTTCTTGCAGGAATAACATTCAGTGTGTCTGAATCATATCTGAATATAACAAAAGGGGAAATGAAACTAGACTCTAAATATAATAGCCCCATGGGATATTGAGTAACTAACGAACTAATAAACATGATTTGTGCAGATCTTGCTTCACCTAGTAACAGAAGGGTCTGACATATGAAGAACCAATCATATTGCTTTACCATGCATTTATCTGTTCTTTTTGCTGGTGGGATTCTCTGTGATTGATACAAGGGAACACTAGAGACCACTTATTCCCAAGTGATAGTGTTCAAAAGGGTCAAGACATTGTCCGACTCAGCCGACATCGATTAAGAGATGCACTAGAGTATAAATTATTTAAAGGTGCAATATGCAAGAATATTGCAGTGAAATATCCAAAAACCACTAGACCAGTGTTATAAGTTTTGTTCACCTGAGTACCCAAATGTTTGTGTTACACTTTTTAAGAATGAGGTGGTGCTCATCACATTTATTTCTCTGTAAGAGATATGAAAACACAGTTTAGATCGGGAGCACTCACAGTAGTGTACACACTCGAACTCTTTCATGACATACTGAACACTATTTCCACTGTACTAGCATCAGCGGCCAACGCTCAGACTAGTGTAGCGCTTAGGGTGCCCTCTCCTGGTGAAGCTGGGTTTAACAGTAACACTCTTTGAGAAATACATTGTATTATCAACAGTATTATCAGTGTTTCAGAACTCAGTCTTACTCAGTTCAAAAATTACCAGGGGGTGTAATATTTATGTCTTATTTAAACAGTCAAGGGAACAATAGTTTGGGTACATTTATAGACAGAAAACTAATTGTTGTTATATAGCTCAACACATTTATTCGTATTGTTTAATAATTTTCTTGATTTTTTGCAAGTACCATGCTTTACCATGCCTCAGAGAAAAACACTATTTTGTGAAGTAGCTAACATAGCATAATCAGATGCAGCTTTATTTTTAGTAACAGTAATACAGCATTTTCTCCATCATACAATATGTTTTAAAATTAATTGCATGCCATTTATCAACACAAGCCATCCAGCATTAATATGATATTGTAAAATCGATCTATCTTACTGCAGTGTGTAACAGTGTCTCACAGCAGCCGCCGAGTGAACGCACAGAGTAACATTATAACATCATTTTCAACACTCTCAAATGTATCTAATATGATAAACAGAGCTGCGTTACCTCATACTCATGACCGGAAAAGCGGAAGCAGCGCCGGCGACTGTGTCATAATAAAAGTCCCGCTGCTCGTGAGGCATGTGTTGATCAATCGCTCCAGCTCCTCGTTCAGCTCCACAACACTCGCTCCTGCTCTGCTTCATACTACAGTAACATTAATAATCACATCCATGAACATGAGTTCTTCCCGAGTCCTATCCCGATTATTTCCATTGGCTGTGATGTGAAGACCACATGTCCCAAGATTCCGCGCTCAAACTTGGCGTCATCAAGCTACGCCTTTGATTTGAATAGGCTTCTAGCGACCTCTAGCGCACAAAAAAAAATGACATATTGCACCTTTAACCTATCGACTTGGAGATGACCCAGGTAAACTTAAGTCAGGTGCATAGGGGAAAATCTACCACAAAGGATCTCAGGTTCAAACAATTGTCCATCCTGGGGTTTTGGAATGCTGGGAATCCATGGAAAGTGCAGAAGATCAATCTTAAAAGTTGTCAAAAGAAGGTCACAACTCCAACTCCTTCCACACAGTAGCCGTGTCTCATTTCAGAGGCTGCGTCCTCCGGAGGTCTCGTTTGAAGGCTGCAAACGCCATCAAGGATATCTTACTGAAGAAAAGTAACTGTAATAAAACTGACCGATGTTCCTCTTGAGGTGTAAAATACTGTAATTTCTTTCTTACTTTGCAGTCTTAAATGAGACAGCCTCGATGATGTATGCAGCCTTCAAATGTGACCTCCAGAGGATGCAGCTTTTGAAATGAGACACACCTATTGAGAAGTATGTCAAACGTAGGACCATAAAGGATCATGGCATCATTTGCATGTGAACCATCATTTGTGGTTTGCAGATCCAGCAACAGGAGCTCACACTCCACATATCAAAAGACTATGGGCAACTTACAAAAGTGAAGTCTGGAGACTGAAAGGGAACAAGAATTCAGCCAAGACCATCTGCATGTTATTCACTGGGCCTACTGGAGAGGAAACATTCACAGAGATGGCAAAAAATACAGATTCTCTGTATCTTAGGGCAAAGAGTTTGTTGGCTTCGTTAGCTTTTTTATGAATTTATTCTTGTTCTTCCAAACATTGTACTTTTGCAAGCCGAGTTTCATCCATCCACTTTCCAGAAACTATTGCTCCATTTCCTGACCATCTTACAACAAGTTAGATCAGCACCACATACTAC
The DNA here is from genome assembly GCF_018812025.1 of Megalobrama amblycephala. Lineage (NCBI taxonomy): Eukaryota > Metazoa > Chordata > Actinopteri > Cypriniformes > Xenocyprididae > Megalobrama > Megalobrama amblycephala. The sequence continues at coordinate 154,371 of NW_025953374.1, read as the reverse complement.
CATTTGTTGCTTTGGTGGAAATGTTCAATACAGCACCCTGGATGAATCATGTAAGAAATCGGAGCAGACATTGACAGTCAGGACATGATTCTTGAAGAGAGAGCAGCTGTGGATGTTTTTCCAGATTACATCTCTACAGCTGCAAATACGTTAGATTATATCTAAAAGGAGAACCTCCTGGAGCTTTATGGCTATTTAAAGGGGTCATAAAGTGGATTTATTATTATTATATTTTTTTTTTATAATGTTTCCTGATGTGCATTTATAACATTAGCATGCTTTTTACATCAAAAATTGTCATACTTTAGAAATAAAAGTCATAAAATGCATTGATATTGCAATTGAAATACCAAATAATCCACAGTGAAAGTAAAAATAAACTGAATTAATTTTTCTATGACATCAAGATCCTTCGGCAGCTTATGCAAAGATGATGTTTTTCCACAGCCAGGAACAATATAGCATCACAATCTTGTTATTACATATAAAAAAAAATGCATCTTGTTTGAGTATTATACTGTAAGTTATGCAAACAGTTATAATTGCCTGAAATGCTTGAAACTACATTTATGGGATTTCATTCAGAGTTAAATCAGTGTTAAGGGCTAATGACAGTAACAGTGCACAGTAATGTTTACTTGATTTTGTGTTTCTTGAAGTTCTTTACAGAATAATATTGTGAGGTTGTAATTTGTTTTAATCTAAAAAAGAGAATTGGTTCAGAATATTAATCTGTGATGTGAAGAAATCTTTCAAGCAAGAGGGGAAATGTGGTGTTTCTTAGTTTGAACACAAGGTGGCAGTATAATGCTTCAGTATTGAGGTGGTGCTGAGTATGATTCTGAGAGTATATGCAACATGTGCTGAATAAAGAACCTAAAAGAATTACTTGTCCTGTTACTTAATGCTAGAGGATACAACATCAACTACAAAAATGCAAATTTGTGAAAACAGTGACATCATGTGCATGTGCATTACATGTCCAGTCTATAGGCACACTATTCTGTACAAAGTGACATAGCCAACTACTTGCCTGGCATGCATAATACTGCTTTTATTGGTACATCTTTACTTAAGGAAACTGGTCTCCTATAGGTATTTGTCACCGCGGATTTACTTTTTATTTCCCGATATTATTAATCTCAGTGTACGAATACATGAACGCCATGATTCTCCCCCTCTTCGTCGTCACCTCTGAGTTTCTGTGTACAGCTCACCTTTCCTGGGCTGAATCCTGATTGGATGAGCATAGTCTGTCTTTCAAACTTGGAGAAAGTCCTCATTGTCTTAATATATTACTTTAGACAATATAAATCAAAAATACAATAACAAAATGGGTTACATTACACGTTTAAAAAATAAAATACACACATGAACAATGAAACATTTCTCAATATGTGTATTTTCCTAAATATTGAGTATGTTACACAGCGTTTTTGATAGTTTTCACTAAGATCATTTTGAAAACGTTGATGTCTGTACGAGAAAAACGTGAAGGAAACACTTTTCTATTTTTAGTTGTGTATATGAACCCTCAAGCAGATGTACAGCTGCACAGACTTAGAGGGAATTCAACTGCACATAAAATACATCATTAATTAAAAACTTCTGACTATTATTATTAAAGGTTTAGCTTTATTGAGAGTTGCTGATGTTGTTTTATTGAACAAAATATCACCATTATGGTGATCAGTGTCCTGTTTGTTTGGGTGGTTAGGCTTTATAAATATTAAATTATCTTCTTTTCTGTGCAGCAGTGTTACAAAAACATGTAACAAGGAATATGATAAATAAGACTACTTTTAACATTGGGATGAATGGCAAAATATGGCTTAAAAATTGTTGCCATCATAATTGAAATATGTGAATGCAAGTCAGATTGTAGAGTTGAATCTATGGTTGTTGTAGCAATACAGTTAGTGACAATATAGTGGAATTACAGTGAAGAAATACTGATGAGGTGAGCAGATACTGCTTCTGAAAGATGTAAAAACATTTTGCGAAATTTTATTACACATGCATAGACAAACATTCATCATACAGAACTCAACAATGGTGGTACTCAATTTAAAATAAAAAAGATCCATGTTGCAATGCATGCTGGGCACCATTGTTGAGTTTGGCTCTATGCTGGAAAACTACATGTACTGCAGCATAAACTGAACACTGAACTGACTTCAATTGAACAATCACACTATTTTCTATTAGAGCCACTGTATGGCTGAAATGAACTGTTTGCTTCACTGAATCATTTTTTTTTTTACACTGTAAAGTTGCTTTGAAACAATCTGTCTTGTATAAAGCACTATATAAATAAAGGGGACTTGACTAGGAGTTTCTTCTCAAATTAGTTAAAAGCAGTGAAACTGTTACTTTACACTTAATATCCAATCAGATGATTTCAGGTGAATTTTATGCAAAGATGTATTGTGTTTGTGTTTGCTTTACATCAATTGTATATCTAAAATTTTCATTAACACCCAATCATCATTTTTTGACCCGTGCTGGTAAAATGAGTCAGAATGCGCATGGGATCATTTCGAGCTACAGACAAAACAAGTCCAATTTTGGTCTAATTTGAGGTTTTCACAAAAATCAGTTAATCGGTGTTAAGAAGAGTTAACCCTCTTCTAGTGATACCAGTGCTCCAAGTAGCAATTAAACATATAAAAGTATCCTTATTTGTACGTTTTCTGTGAGGAGAACCTTTCCTTCAACCATGTAAAATGCTCCTCTGCTCGTTTCTGGAAGACTGGCGCTTCCTCTCAGCACAAGTTTGGTATCGTTTTAAAGCGCAGCAATCCAGCTTTGTGAATATTCATAGTAAGTTCTTGATGGCATGAGTCTGAACCAATAAAATCTGAAACTTGAAAACAAAACGATGTTATTTGCGCTGACTGACAGATAATTACAGTATTTCAAAATATCCGTCTTGGCGAGTATTTACGCAAACATTATCTGTTATGTCTTAAGTAAACGTTTGATTAACTGTTGGGGAAAAACTGATGTGTAACATTATATTAGCTCCGTGTGATAGAGTAGATCTTAAATACACAGAGCAAACAAAGGATCAAATTGAACAGAACAAAAACAAACTCAAAACGGGACAGTGTCACAAATATTTGGTGCATAATTTTTAAACTACTGTATAATTTAGATACACTCAGACATCAACAGTGTCAAACAATGGTGAAAATCCACAAAACACTTCATGCCGCAAGGCATGCTGGGTGCCAGCATAATACAGAACTCATTCATGGCTCCCAGCTTGCATAAATTATGCAGCTGAATTGTTGTGTGCTGTTTAGCTGAATATTTTGTTAATTGTCACCATTGTTGAGGTTTGTATGATGCGTGTTGATGTCTAAATGGGTCTCAATGGCCAGTTAAAAATTTTATATTGTTGTGTTATATCAAGAAAATGCAATTACCCTGCCTCCTTGTTAAAATTTTGGATGTATGTTGCTACACATTTGGCCAATGCTTACAATATTATTGTTATTTATATTGGTTTGTTTCTTAGAAATGTATTATATTGTATGGCCAGAGATGTACAGTTATTGTTAGATATGTGTGTGCCTGTCCATGAGAAGGAGGAGCAGAACTGGACTGCAGCACACAGACGTGTGTGTGGTTCTATGTGTTTGCTCAAGGACATGGAGAACTGTGGTTCTACTCCTAGAACCTTATAAGGACATCAGCCATCTTGGCTGAGTTTACTGCAGTCCAAGGACACAAAAGCCAGACAGCTTGCACCTGCGAGGCCTTGAGAATGGTCTGGAAACTTTGGGAAAGTTACAACGTACGTCAATCAAGAAGATAACGTAACGTCTGTGATAAACAACACGAGTATAAAAGACTGATGAGCTGATTGCCTCTTGGGATACTGATACGTCAGTACCCCCGACGCCTAGAAGCCCAGAGCTGAGGACAAGAAACCCCAAGCTGAAGATGGGAAGCCCAGCACTGACTACACCTTTGACTCAAGAGTGATTACTGTATTTTATACTTTAATGATGAAGTTTTATTTGCCTTTACATTTTTGTTTATTATAAAAAGAAAAGTAACCAATTAAAAGAAATTTAATTGATTACAAAAGCTGCCTACCTTAGCTTGATTTATAGTGTTTTAAGACTTTGAACAAGAACATACCACAGAGGAGTCTTCTGACCAAATTGTAAGTAATTTAAAATGCTTATAATTTAGGCCAGACTCGACTTACTTTACCTAACCTGAGAATAATAAATAATAAGGTTAAAAGGTGTTAAGATCAAAATACACACCGTAAAACATGGCGCCCAACGTGGGGCTTTGATCCATCGAACCCTGGCCACGGTCGATCGAGCAATGCTTTCCCATTCGCTTCCGCACTCGTGCGCTTGAGTTTTAGATGTAAAAACTTGGAAAGCTATGAATCACCAGGTAACCTGTAAGACCCAAAAATGTAAATAATCTAGAGGGATTATTTATAGACGGCCCAGAAAGGGTTGAACGCGCGTAGAACAGATAACTTTAAGGTTAAGAAAGCTGTAGGAGAGACAGAAAGTCTCACATAGCTAGCCCAGAGAATGAGAGGCAGAGACGGGCTAAAGATAAGACCTGTTAGTGAAGGACGCTTCGCTTATGGCAGGGAGAGCCCAGCGAAAATCCAGCAATGCGTTTAACAATGAGAAAGAAAAATTAGCCTTTCGAGCAGACACACAGGTTCTAGAAATGGAACGTGGCTCCTGTGACAGAACAAAATGGTCGAAACTTGAAGACTAGGTAGGTCTAGCAGAAATGCAAGAAGAAAAAGTGGAAACAGGGAAAATGTGATAAAATTACAGTATAAGGCTCCTAGAACAGGAAAATGTGATAGATACTGTTGATACATAAAGCTAAAGAAAATGTTTTACATTCTTATAGGTGTGGTAGAGTGCCAAAAAGAAAACTATTTAAACCACCAGAACTAGATAGAAAATAAATATCAAATAGTTGTTAAAATAGTTATAAATAAATGGAAGAAATTTGCCTAAAATAGTCAGAGGACAGTTTTATGAAGTGGATATAGGCAGGCTAAAAGTAGGACTTAAGAGCTCATAGTTCAGAACGCTTAATGCTTAAAGACTGGAAAACAATAGTTGTGATAATTGAAGGGAGACACTGACTACAAAATAAGTCAGGTAATTTTTCTTTTAATAGAAAGTTAAAGAAAGTTTAAAAGGAGTAACAATACTGTAGTATTGAAAGAATATAATTAAAAATTCCAGACAGTGAGGATAATGGAAGATAGATTGTTAACAATAAACTTGTTAAATAACAATGCAAAGTAGTAGTAACTAAGGAAAAAAAAATCTAGGATGAGAAAAGATGATGTGCCAGGACCCTCTCAGCCATCCGCACTTCAGTATGAGAAGCCTGCGATAGGGAGAGATTTACAACAGAGTCAGGGTGAGACAGAGCCAGAGGAGTTAGAGCTCGTATTCAGAGCTTGAATTTGACTCTGATACCACTGACAGTGAAAGCAGAGAATCTGATATATTATATTAAAAGACGTAAAAGTAAAAGTAACACTTTAAATATTGAATGATTAGCCTGAGGTTAAAGATGGAATATAAATATTCAGATATAGTGAGATATGATGTAGGATAATTAAGAAAAGAGGGGCAAAGAAAGTTGTGCCTAACAGAAATTTGACTTACGGACAGATGAAGTCAGCTCGGTGTTCACCCTTAACCGTATTGCTCAAACCGAGGGTCTAAAATGGGAAAAAAATGGATTGTGACAAGAGAGTTAGAGAAAGTAAGATGCCAATAATATCAAAAGCCAAAAGAGTGTTAAAACTGGCAGAGAGAATTTTCAGAGCCAGATAAAGAGTTGGAAAAAGAGTCTGGATTTTAACCCTCGGAGTTCAATGACGAACAGAATAGTGTATGACGAACTAAATAGTGTACAAGAAAGAATATTGGAATTGAAATTGTAAATATAACTGTGGTTAGTTATATTTTAATTGTCAGTAAATCAGTAAGAGTTAAAGGGAAAGGAAATTAAAATCCTATAGTACTTATGCGGACAGGAGAAAAATGCCCCTGCAAGACAGACCTATCAACTGAAGTTTAATTAAAATAATGACATTAAAATAATAAATTAAACAGGTTATTATTGAGAGATATTAATGGATAAAAGAAAAAGTGATATTGAGATAGGTAATACCTAAATTTTCAAATTACATTTGTATAGACGTATAAACTGGCTGTTGAAAAATACCAGAAAAATAAAGGGCAATAAATTCAAAGAAAGAAAAACTGAAGCTTAGCACAATCTCAGTTTGTAACATGATAATACAATTTAGAGAGAGTTAATAAAAGTTAAGAAAAGGATTTAAAAACCAAATCAACAGAAGACTACTCTAAAAAAAAAAATAAATAAATAAATAAATAAATAACGTTAGTAGATTTGTTGGACAATAATAACATTTCATGGATATAATGGGAAAAGTGCCATATTGTATATAGTGATGGGGGAAAAGGCTAAAAAACATAGCCTAACATATTGCAAATCTAAGGTTACTTTAATCCTGATAAAAAAGGAAACAATGACTATACAGCTGGGAAAAAATGCTAATATGATAGAGTAACTTAAAACTTAAAAAGTGATTAGAAGTCTGATTAAGTTTAGAAAAAAAAATATAATAATAAGATTGAGAGTAGAAAACTGAAGCAACTTGAGAATTGTAGTGATTTTTACTCCATTCACCTGTGACGTGGTGATTTTTGATCATGTGTCACTTAAGGTGTGATTATGAGTGTATCAGATGACCCCTCCCCCCTTTTTGTAACACGGGGCACCAGTTAAGAATACTATCTTAACAATTTAAGAGCACTCCAAAGGAGCTGTTCAATAATTCAGAATTAATATAAAATGGAGGGAGTCGGTCAACTGATTTATCTGAAGGATTTGTGAGTCTGGTCAACTAGTAGAATCTTTGATCATCAACACAAGGAAGACACAGTTATAATAAAATCAATGAAATTTATTAACAATAAACATGCAAGAGTAAATACCACAACGATTAATAATGAAATAATGAATATGCACTTCTAAAAGATAGTAAAATAATAATCAAAGGAGAATACTGAATTAAATCAAAGAAACAAATAAATGAAGTGAACACAGAATGGATAAATGCAATGCTGTTGAACTGAATGTAGGATGGAAGAGAATCGTAAGGGAATGCTTATGGGAGCCACCTAATGGCTCTGGTAAAATGGTGATAAATAATTGCTTACTTATCATTCAACAAATAATATCCCTATTATTTGTAACAAACTGACCTCAAATAACTGTTATCTAAACAGGTTAGAAAAACATATGCTGCATGTATAAACTAATGCCAAGGTCTCTAGAAAAGAGGTTTGGTAAGTTTATATTTACGTTCCACACAGTCGGGTGATCAATCCGGTAGCAGAGACGTCTTCCACTGATGATGCAGGCTGCGTGCAGTGGGAGGGCGCGAAGTTGCGATCCAGTAGTCGTGCCACACTGGGCTGGAGGATGCTGAACTTTGGTTGCGCCAAGAGGCTCCTTTAGGATGGACTGGGCAGCTGGGTCAGATGAATCTTCACAGGTTCCTTTGCAGGCTGGCTGCGTCGCTGAGGAGCCGCGTGGTACAGGCAATGTCTGCCGATGCAGAGGTCCTTTGCGGACTGGACTGCGCTGCTGTAGGAGCCGTAAGGGTCAGGTGAAGTCCCTCAATGCTGGGGCCCTTTTTGCAGCTAGAGTGCAGCTGAAAGCAATGTAAAAGGTTTTGCTCGCGAAAGCTTCACCTTAACCGTCTTGTAGTCTCTTTCCTCGTCAGGTCAGAAACTCAGGACGTGGAGTGTCTGTTAATGTCTCCTTCCCTGTCGAGCTGGAAATGCAGAACAAGGGTGTGTCTACCCGGGGGACATATTTATCCCTTTCTGATGAGGAGGAGATTGAAATGTGGCGCTTTGCCGATCCTGGAGTGTGATTGGCTACTGTTATCTGAAGCAGCCCCGGTGTTGCCCACCCTAGTGTGGAACTCATTTGCATAGCATCAAGTACAGTGTTAAAATAGTGTCTTTAACATTTTACCCATGCATTATTTCTTTACCAAACCTCTTTCAAATTATTAAAGGCATCGTAGGGACCAGTTAGACACCAAACACGATATGAAATGGTTAAATCATCATCCATGCATTTGTTTATCTGTTAACAGGTCTGTCCCATGACCTGTTGTTTTAGCAGTCAGTAACCATTAACATAAACTGTGCTTTGCATGAAGATGGAGTGGATGTGATGCAGTTTAGATCAAATTAAGGCCTCCAAACATAGGTATGAATGGATTTCGATAGATCTCTGTGGTCTCTCTTTATTTCAGTCTCTGCTGCTCCATCCAGGAGGTCCTGAAGGAATTTTTATGGCAGTCCTTGCCTAAACCTTAAGAATGAGTTTAATGGTTAGAGTCAATGTGTCGTCCAATGAGAAGTCCTCTCCTTGGTTTTGGTGGGTGCAGAAGGTCCCCCTTCCTGTTCTGGAAGAGGTGTCTGGTAGTTGTCCCAACATCTTATCTGATGTTGCTGAACATTTATTAATGTTCATTCACCAAAGATCCAATCACGGTGTGGCACATCTTCCTACACACCAGCAGTTACAGAGGGGCCCTGTCATAAACTGGTCCCTGGAATGCCATCTTGACTGGTGTTCACAACAGAATGATTGACTAGAAAAGCCTAGAAAAGTTTAGAAAAAGGAGAGACTGAGACTCAAATACTTTGCTACCAGGTAAGAAAGAATATGATTTTTATTTTGCTATTTAAGTAAAATATAGAATTACTGTTACTATGGGTTATATAATTTATTAGCAGTAAGAAATTGTAAACAAGTAGAGAAGAAAAAGGAAAAGTTATAATTGGCAAAAGCACTAATTAAAACCATAAAATCCACCTATAGCCTACATATGAAGTACTATGATTTTTTTTTATACAGAAACTATTTTAAAGTCAAAATTATATTGTAGGATTATTAAAGAAGTTAAGAAAACTGTTACTAACGGTTAAATTCAAAGAGAGTCATTTAGGGTAGTGACTGAGTCCAGTTTAATGCTTTGAGCTGAAGGAAAAAGCCATGAGAGAAAAAACAGAATAAGAGATGGAAAAGTGATCTTAAATAAATTTAGATTACAATGTTAAATACTTAAATAATAATAATTAAATTAATATTATTAGATTAAAAGTTATTTTAATTTGTGAGCTGGGTTTTTTAATGGTAGAAGGAATTAAATGAATTAACTCTTCATTTGTGAATGTGATTGAGTCTCCTTCACCTTCTGTGGGCCCAGATGTTGTCACGGGTGTCACGGTTCCAGTCATTACCGGACTACATTTCCCACAGTCCTCCCTGGCAATCACCTGCACTCACTTCACCAATCAGTAATCACCACACCCAGCTGCAGCACATTATCTGGACTATTTAAGCCACTCACATCCTGTCATACTTTGCGAGGTCTTGTTAACTCTAGTTACATTTCTGAGCGTCACTTATCTTGTCTGTCTGTTTCTGATCCTGTCTGTTCCCCGTGTACGAATCTCTGCCGCCTGCCCTTTGGACCTTTTGGACTGTTTATTGTTTCCTGATTTTGTGAATGATATCTGCCTGCCCTGATTCATTGCCTGTTCCTCGACTACGATTCTGCCAGCTCTCTGCCATACCTGTTTGCCACTGTTTGACCATTGCCTGTCTTACTACGAACTCTGTTTAATAAAAGCCTGCAGATGGATCTTACCCTGAGTCCCGTCTCTTTACATGGGGTCCCCCAGGGTTCTGTTATTGGCCCCGTTTTATTTTCCTTGTATATGTTGCCCCTGGGCTCAATTTTTTAAAAATATGGCATGTCATTGAGCTGGATCACTCAAAATCTGCTTCAGTTGAACCAGAGTAAAAGTGCGATTATGTTTTTTGGCCCTGCCAGAGAATGTAAAACCTGTGCCAAACTGATACGTGGATGATCCACTGAAGCAGCCGGAAGAAACAGAGAGAGAAAGAATGTATCGCCAGAATGAAATTTGAAAATTTACAAATATAACAAAAGAATTTGTCATTTTAAATTCAGAGATAGTGACTGCTTTTGTTCTGACCACAAAACGTAGTATATTTTAGGGAAATAAAGAGAAAGTTTGAATATTGATTAACTGAAATAATTTAATTCAAGTATTAAGATATGCACCAGAAGGATGGAAATGCTAAAAAGTTGTTCATAGCCTACTGATAAAAGTTACATGCAAGATGTGATGAATGAAATTAATGTTTTTAATTTTGCAGGTATTATTTAGCAAACTAAAAATGACCAATTGCTTAATGCAAAGTGAGGTAAAAACTATCTGAATAAAGTTACAGAGCTTAACCATTTTAAAATTTGTAAAGAGCTAAAAGTTTGGATAGTTGACAAAACTATTGGATTATTAGAACATTTCCTCTGATATGAAGGGAATTTGTTCATTGCTATGGAAAAACAATGTGATAGAAGATATTTAACAATAAAATTATGAATAAGATAAAGGCAAATTTTAGTTTGTAAAGACAACTAGATATTAGGACTAAGAATAATTTAATCATAAAATGAAATGCATACTGTCAACGAACAGAAAAAAAAAAATGTTTTTTTTTTAGAAAGAGACAGGTAGGTTAATAACACCTCTAAAACTAATTCACTAAATAAATAAGATGCACGAATGTGTTGAGAAGGTATTAGAATATACAGTATTTACTGTGATGATTCAGTTAAAAATACAACCAGGGTTCAGAGAGGAACTAATAGTTAAACCACTGATAATGCCGGAAAACTGCTGAAAAGTTGAAAATTTTAGAAGGAGCCATGGAGGTAAAAAAGAGCCTTGTGTGTGTCTGCCAGGAATGTAGGATGAGTTATCCTCAAAGTAATAATGTCCCAGAGACTAAGTGAGCACATGGATGACTATATAGGACTGCCTATGGTCCGGGATACAGTGGAATACAATGTGATGAATGTGTGGAAGACATTCGTCAGAAGTAACTTGCTGGTATATGTGGTAGGCATAGAATTTGGGGCATGGACCTATGGTGATTTAACCAGTAAAGGCAAAAGTGAAGGGACAAAGGTGTAGAATCAGAAACAGCTGGGTATTTCTAGCGTCGTATCTGTAGTCAAACGTATTGACAAACACGAATGACATACGAAGCAAGGGGTTGCTGGTTTTGTCCCAGGAGATTTGGGAGAAATCTAGAGAGCCTGAAATCTTGCTTTAAAGATGGCAAAATGTTCCAACCAGAAAAATGGTTAATGGGAACAATTGCTAAAAGCTATTTAGAATATAGCAAAAGAATGCATAAATTAATTTCCCAAGAAGGGGAGAATTTGATGAAATGTATTATTATGCTTTATCAATTTTGACAAATTGGACAAAAATTAAGTGTATAGCAGAGCTGAGTTTCCTATGTGCCAGTGAACTTCAGGAAGGGGGAGAGGAGCTGTATCTCCTGGCAGAGAGCCATGGAAGGGCAGGACAGGACAGAAGTTCTCTCAGCACAACAGGACAAACTCACAGCAGACTGCAGAGTTTAATAATAGTGAACAGGACCAACATCTCAGAACCTCAGATTCTTACCTGTGAAATGGGAAAGAGCTGGCACAAGATTAACAGAACAGTAAATTATTAAAAGATTCTGATGTGAGTGGGGTTATTTTGAATTTACTTATCAGAAACAATGAAAGTAAATAAAGACCACAAAGAGCAAGATCAAAAAGAACAAAAATAATGCTGAAATGTAGAAACATCCAGCCAATAAGAAACAATTTTTGTGGGATAAATTATTAATTTAAAACAAACAAACAAACAAAAAAAACTATAGATGTTGCAGGAATGTGGCTTTTAGTTGATTTTACTGTACAATTGACCAAAACTTTTGGAAGTAAAAGAATAAAAACGTATACTTAATACTTTAATAAAATCAATGAAATTTATTAACAATAAACATGCAAGAGTAAATACCACAACGATTAATAATGAAATAATGAATATGCACTTCTAAAAGATAGTAAAATAATAATCAAAGGAGAATACTGAATTAAATCAAAGAAACAAATAAATGAAGTGAACACAGAATGGATAAATGCAATGCTGTTGAACTGAATGTAGGATGGAAGAGAATCGTATGGGAATGCTTATGGGAGCCACCTAATGGCTCTGGTAAAATGGTGATAAATAATTGCTTACTTATCATTCAACAAATAATATCCCTATTATTTGTAACAAACTGACCTCAAATAACTGTTATCTAAACAGGTTAGAAAAACATATGCTGCATGTATAAACTAATGCCAAGGTCTCTAGAAAAGAGGTTTGGTAAGTTTATATTTACGTTCCACACAGTCGGGTGATCAATCCAGTAGCAGAGACGTCTTCCACTGATGATGCAGGCTGCGTGCAGTGGGAGGGCGCGGAGTTGCATTCCAGTAGTCGTGCCACACTGGGCTGGAGGATGCTGAACTTTGGTTGCGCCAAGAGGGTCCTTTAGGATGGACTGGGCAGCTGGGTCAGATGAATCTTCACAGGTTCCTTTGCAGGCTGGCTGCGTCGCTGAGGAGCCGCGTGGTACAGGCAATGTCTGCCGATGCAGAGGTCCTTTGCGGACTGGACTGCGCTGCTGTAGGAGCCGTAAGGGTCAGGTGAAGTCCCTCAATGCTGGGGCCCTTTTTGCAGCTAGAGTGCAGCTGAAAGCAATGTAAAAGGTTTTGCTCGCGAAAGCTTCACCTTAACCGTCTTGTAGTCTCTTTCCTCGTCAGGTCAGAAACTCAGGACGTGGAGTGTCTGTTAATGTCTCCTTCCCCGTCGAGCTGGAAACGCAGAACAAGGGTGTGTCTACCCGGGGGACATATTTAGTGTGGAACTCATTTGCATAGCATAAAGTACAGTGTTAAAATAGTGTCTTTAACATTTTACCCATGCATTATTTCTTTACCAAACCTCTTTCAAATTATTAAAGGCATCGTAGGGACCAGTTAGACACCAAACACGATATGAAATGGTTAAATCATCATCCATGCATTTGTTTATCTGTTAACAGGTCTGTCCCATGACCTGTTGTTTTAGCAGTCAGTAACCATTAACATAAACTGTGCTTTGCATGAAGATGGAGTGGATGTGATGCAGTTTAGATCAAATTAAGGCCTCCAAACATAGGTATGAATGGATTTAGATAGATCTCTGTGGTCTCTCTTTATTTCAGTCTCTGCTGCTCCATCCAGGAGGTCCTGAAGGAATTTTTATGGCAGTCCTTGCCTAAACCTTAAGAATGAGTTTAATGGTTAGAGTCAATGTGTCGTCCAATGAGAAGTCTTCTCCTTGGTTTTGGTGGGTGCAGAAGGTCCCCCTTCCTGTTCTGGAAGAGGTGTCTGGTAGTTGTCCCAACATCTTATCTGATGTTGCTGAACATTTATTAATGTTCATTCACCAAAGATCCAATCACGGTGTGGCACATCTTCCTACACACCGGCAGTTACAGAGGGGCCCTGTCATAAACTGGTCCCTGGAATGCCATCTTGACTGGTGTTCACAACAGAATGATTGACTAGAAAAGCCTAGAAAAGTTTAGAAAAAGGAGAGACTGAGACTCAAATACTTTGCTACCAGGTAAGAAAGAACAATGTGATAGAAGATATTTAACAATAAAATTATGAATAAGATAAAGGCAAATTTTAGTTTGTAAAGACAACTAGATATTAGGACTAAGAATAATTTAATCATAAAATGAAATGCATACTGTCAACGAACAGAAAAAAAAAAATGTTTTTTTTTTAGAAAGAGACAGGTAGGTTAATAACACCTCTAAAACTAATTCACTAAATAAATAAGATGCACGAATGTGTTGAGAAGGTATTAGAATATACAGTATTTACTGTGATGATTCAGTTAAAAATACAACCAGGGTTCAGAGAGGAACTAATAGTTAAACCACTGATAATGCCGGAAAACTGCTGAAAAGTTGAAAATTTTAGAAGGAGCCATGGAGGTAAAAAAGAGCCTTGTGTGTGTCTGCCAGGAATGTAGGATGAGTTATCCTCAAAGTAATAATGTCCCAGAGACTAAGTGAGCACATGGATGACTATATAGGACTGCCTATGGTCCGGGATACAGTGGAATACAATGTGATGAATGTGTGGAAGACATTCGTCAGAAGTAACTTGCTGGTATATGTGGTAGGCATAGAATTTGGGGCATGGACCTATGGTGATTTAACCAGTAAAGGCAAAAGTGAAGGGACAAAGGTGTAGAATCAGAAACAGCTGGGTATTTCTAGCGTCGTATCTGTAGTCAAACGTATTGACAAACACGAATGACATACGAAGCAAGGGGTTGCTGGTTTTGTCCCAGGAGATTTGGGAGAAATCTAGAGAGCCTGAAATCTTGCTTTAAAGATGGCAAAATGTTCCAACCAGAAAAATGGTTAATGGGAACAATTGCTAAAAGCTATTTAGAATATAGCAAAATAATGCAAAACTTAATCTCCCAAGAAGGGGAGAATTTGATGAAATGTATTATTATGCTTTATCAATTTTGACAAATTGGACAAAAATTAAGTGTATAGCAGAGCTGAGTTTCCTATGTGCCAGTGAACTTCAGGAAGGGGGAGAGGAGCTGTATCTCCTGGCAGAGAGCCATGGAAGGGCAGGACAGGACAGAAGTTCTCTCAGCACAACAGGACAAACTCACAGCAGACTGCAGAGTTTAATAATAGTGAACAGGACCAACATCTCAGAACCTCAGATTCTTACCTGTGAAATGGGAAAGAGCTGGCACAAGATTAACAGAACAGTAAATTATTAAAAGATTCTGATGTGAGTGGGGTTATTTTGAATTTACTTATCAGAAACAATGAAAGTAAATAAAGACCACAAAGAGCAAGATCAAAAAGAACAAAAATAATGCTGAAATGTAGAAACATCCAGCCAATAAGAAACAATTTTTGTGGGATAAATTATTAATTTAAAACAAACAAACAAACAAAAAAAACTATAGATGTTGCAGGAATGTGGCTTTTAGTTGATTTTACTGTACAATTGACCAAAACTTTTGGAAGTAAAAGAATAAAAACGTATACTTATACTTATAAAATAATAATTTCTGCTATAAAGAACAGATATATCTCTGTTGTATGTGAACACAACATTGGAAGAATCGAGCCAATCTGAGAAAAAATAATATAAAAATGTTACTGTAGAAAATCTACAAGTTTGTATTACAGAAAAGTGGAAAAATATATTTAATATTACATAAAGGAAGATAATTTGGATTTGGCAGAAAATGCAAGTTATAAAACATTGACACTGAAGAAGAGCGTCACCAAATGCATTGAAATGAAGTGGTTATATGAAATAAGGAATACCAAATTGGTTTAAAACAGGTAATAGCAGACATTGAGACATATTCCTAAGATACATTTTTTAATTAAAAATAAAATATTATATGATGAAACAGCTGAGAATTATGGGATATCTATACATGTATACAAGGTATGCAGAATCCAGTAGGTAAACTAGAGTCCACTGGAAGATAGATGAAGTAAATGAGGGTAAATATTGTAAAAAGCTAAAAAACCTCAATGATATTGGTATGACTAAAACAGCAAGATGTTTTGGGGAGAATGTTCAGACAGAAATGTATGAGCAGAGGAAGGCAGTACTTATACACTATAAAGTGATTATACACTTTAAAACGAAAAGGGACTTTATAAACCTAAAGAAAAATTACTGGAAATTAAAATATTGTAAATAAGAAGGAAAAGTATATATATATTTGTTTAAAAGCTGGAATAATTTTGGAAAAGGGAAAGAGAAGGTAAACATACCTATAGCAACATTGGTCAGACTTGCCAAAGTTTAAGAAGAGCATGTATGACAAAAATAATATACTGAATTGTGTAAGAATGTAATTTTAGAAAATCTAACAGAGACAAATCCTAAAAACCACAATACAGTTAAGATTATGATGCTTATTTGGTGATATTGAAACAAACATTTTGAAAACTACTAATTACTGTGAAGTAATTAAGTAGAAGAATATTCTAACGTAAGAAAATTAATCAAGAGATAGTGGTGATATAAAACAGAGTAAGAGTGTCCATGGACAGGATAATATTACCTTGTGCTTGTAGTAAGAGTTAGAAATGAAAATGATTGTCTAAATACATTCATAAAAAACATAAAAATAATTGAATAAATATGCCAACACTTAAATATAGAATGAATGTTAATATTAGTGGAATATTTCATGGTTGAGAAGAAATGTATGTTGACAGAAGTATATGGACAGTATATTATTCAAGAAGAAAACATTTTTTGTGCACATTTTTGTTTTTAGAAACCTAGAAAGAGTAATATTAATCAGTGGATAAGTATGATGATAGCACAGAGCATATAGGCCAATAATATTTAGAGAGAGTCATTTAAAAAATAGATGATGGAAACTAAGGAAAATATATGCCTCACTATCTATTATATTAAATTGCAATATTTTCTAATATGTAGAAAGAAGATAAAGAGAAGATTTGGACTGAAAAGAGAGAAACTGGGAAACTGAGAAACTGAGAAAGCTGCCAAAACTATAGTTAATTATGTTTGTTATTATAGAATACAGCATAATTAAATTAATAATTGAAAATCAGCTCATTATAAATAAGATGTGCTAGTAGACATATTGTAGTATTTGAAATGACAAGTCATTTTGCTGTGATTGATGCAGGGTGTTTGAACACAGCAAGAGAATAGATAAGGAGGACAAACAAGCTCTCATTAGAAACCAAGAGCACTGAACGGCATTGAGTGAATCTGAAAACCCTGAAAGAAGGGGGCAGAAGTAGCATAAGGAGTCCTGTATAGTTTGTGTATGCTTCTTATTCAGTTATAAGATAGACTACGATAGCAAGTAACGACAGCAATGCATCCAGCAGCACTGAGACCTTAGCTGGGGTCAGTGAAACCCTTTAGGAAATCCTGGAACTCAGGAGAGATTTAGGGGGAGAACCCTTGACAAGACCATTTAATTTCTGGGGGGTGTTTTGAGGATTACAAAAGTATAAGATACCACCAGAAAATTATGTACCAAAGGATGAACCTTATAATGGGGATTTATGTAGATTTATTATAATAAATTACTTTATTAAAAGTATGATTTACGCTTTAAATACTTAAAAGCCATTGTGTGAATTAGAGACATTATTGTCTTCTGTTGACTTTGAAATATAGTTTAGGAAGTGGCTGTCGGCACTTGGTGTAATAGCAATTAGATTGTGTTTGTATGTGTGAAAGTAGTATAGTTTATTAGTGTAAAGACATTTGAAATAGTATATTAAGGAAGTTAAAATATGTGTTATGGTAAATGAAGATGAAACTCTATGATTGTAGTACAGGTTATAAGATTCATTTGTAAATTTTTGAATTTAAAATATGAAGTGCTTAAATTATGGTGAATTTTAAGCTTGGGAGACACATTTTGTTTACAAAATTGACAATGGGAACCTTATTGGAACAAATTTTATTGATATAGAATATATAATTTATGTTTGAACATAATTCAGAAAGACTAATGTTGACACAAAGGATTAATTACTGGATAGTTTTGAAAATAATGAATGTACTGAATGAATAATGAATGAACTAGAGAAACCATTTTTGTAATGTATTATTTGTAATATTAATATTTACTATGTATTATATGTAAGTGCAACAGTTTTGAATGAAATGAATTGCTTGAAAATATTTCACCCAGAGTTTGGCAATTAGATATTTACAAACTGATGGATAAGGAACCTTGTGAACTGTTTGAATTGGTTAAAATGTATGTTTTTTTTTTTTAAATTTGTAGCTGGAGCAAGAAACACCCCATATACTAATTTTGTGCCTAAAAGATCCGAGGGAATGCAGTCGGCCCAAGTTTCCAGGGTACATGGCCTGGAAGCTCAGATCTCCTTTGGCTTCTGCAAACTGTCTAAGCCAGTGGAGGAGCCGCACCTTCCTTTGGGAGGACCTGAAGGGTGCTTGAAGTAACTAATGGATTCTTTGTAGGATCCAAATTTGGCTTATACTTGAAAATCAAGCAGAGCACAAAGTTTTGCCATTAAATGATTCTGTACAGAGAAATATAATTGATTATTAAAATTATGGGAACCAGAAAACTGGGTGGAATGTTACCTGAATGTGTTACTAACCAATATGTTTACGAATTATGAACAAATGTACATGTTACTGTTAAAATTTGAAGTGAACAACATGCTAAATAATGAGTCAGGATAATTGCATGAAGGGGGTGTTGTGTTATATCAAGAAAATGCAATTACCCTGCCTCCTTGTTAAAATTTTGGATGTCTGTTGCTACACATTTGGCCAATGCTTACAATATTATTGTTATTTATATTGGTTTGTTTCTTAGAAATGCATTATACTGTATGGCCAGAGATGTACAGTTATTGTAAGATATGTGTGTGCCTGTCCATGAGAAGGAGGAGCAGAACTGGACTGCAGCACACAGAGGTGTGTGCGGTTCTATGTGAGTGTCTCAAGGACACAGAGAACTGTGGTTCTACTCTTGGCTGATGTCCTTAGATGAGCTGATTGCCTCTTGGGATACTGATACGTCAGTACCCCCGACGCCTAGAAGCCCAGAGCTGAGGACAAGAAACCCCAAGCTGAAGATGGGAAGCCCAGAACTGACTACACCTTTGACTCAAGAGTGATTACTGTATTTTATACTTTAATGATGAAGTTTTATTTGCCTTTACATTTTTGTTTATTATAAAAAGAAAAGTAACCAATTAAAAGAAATTTAATTGATTACAAAAGCTGCCTACCTTAGCTTGATTTATAGTGTTTTAAGACTTTGAACAAGAACATACCACAGAGGAGTCTTCTGACCAAATTGTAAGTAATTTAAAATGCTTATAATTTAGGCCAGACTCGACTTACTTTACCTAACCTGATAATAAATAATAATAAGGTTAAAAGGTGTTAAGATCAAAATACACACCGTAAAACAATATAAAAGATTTGCATAATGACCCCATAGGAGCTTAGATTTGAATTTAGTATTCATAACAATGTGTTTGATGCTTTGCATCTTTTCTGATCCATGGTACAAACAATACACTTATAAACTGTAATAGTACGAATGACTCTCTTGGTGCAGTTCTC
The DNA here is from genome assembly GCF_018812025.1 of Megalobrama amblycephala. Lineage (NCBI taxonomy): Eukaryota > Metazoa > Chordata > Actinopteri > Cypriniformes > Xenocyprididae > Megalobrama > Megalobrama amblycephala. The sequence goes on along the minus strand of NW_025953374.1, from coordinate 135,152 downwards.
CATTCCAATGACAACAAACTTTCGTTGAACAACACAATGGTTTTTGTGCAACTCTAAGAAACTGTTAAGAAATATTTTCAGGGTGGTGAGGCACACCCGTTTTTGTGCCGTTCCAAGTTTGATAAAATAAAAAGGGGAAGAAAGGCATGAGTTTGCAGTTTTGTACTTTTTTCCATGATCGTTTGATTAACATTAATGAAACAGACAGCCTACTGCATATATTAACCCTATGTTTGGTTCAGTTGTCAGTTCTACGTAGTGTTTGATTGGTTTTTCTGTTACTGCGTGTCATGTGAAGATTTGAGTTTGATTTTGAATAAAGACTGCTGCTCTTAGATCCTGTTTCATCTCGTATGCAACTAACCGTGACAAGCATGCATGAAAAGGCTAATTTCCGGACCATTCACATCAGAGCACAAATCTGTAAATTGCATGACATTTTTGTACTTGTGCCCTGGTGTGTCTGGTTTCTTAACACAGACAGAAATGGACCGCTTTTGTGCACAGACCTTTTTCAGTCCATTCACCAACGCGATAAATCCTCAGACATGGACGGAAATGTTTACTCATTTACCGGTAAATCCACATTCTTTCTTGTGCGTGAGAAGTAAACTTTCCACAATTCCAGGGTACAAAGCAGTTAACTCTCTGGGGTCGACAAACACCCCATTTTTTCCACACAGAAGTAAAATCAATTAAAATAGTTAATAGTAATACCACATACAAAACTGTAAAGGGTCTACTTTTATGTGTGTACACTCCCAATAACAATAAAACTTTTGTAAAATTAAAACAAATTGCGTGCGCTTTCTGCCATCTCAGTCTTTCTTCTGTTAAATGAAGTCATATCAAAAACGTCTCGGTTATGTATATAACCTTATTTCCCTGAATAAGGAAAGAGACGCTGTGTCATAGGCGGATGACGTCACTTACCAGGACCTATAAAGCCTGCCCCAAAACACACACATTCAGCTTCTGAAATACTGAAGCAAGTTTCTTACGGGCATGCTGGGAGTATGGCAAGGCAATGCAACATCTCGTTCAATATTCAGTGAACTAAGGTTATATACATAACCGAGACGATCCCTTTCAAGGGAACTTGCGCTGCGTAATCACTATGGGAATGACAATCCCAACGTAGCCATATGAGCAAGTGACCGTTCGTGTGTAGCCGAAGCACACAACTCACAGTCACACCTACGCCCCTGGAGTGGAGCCGAGGTCTAATTCATAAAACCTCTAGCTCTGAATGTATGCGGTGAGGACCAGCCTGCCGCATCACAAACATCTTGCAGGGAAACCCTAAAATAAAAGCCTTAGAGGCAGCCATACTCTGAGTCGAATGAGCTCTAACAGCCAATGGTGAAGGCTGTCCAACTGATTCATAAGCGAGTGAGATAGCCTCGACCACCCACTTGCTCATTCTCTGCTTGGATGCTGGGAGACCTTTCCTAGGTGCTCAAAAACACACAAAGAGTTGATCAGATTTTCTCCACATGGCAGCTCTGTGGACATATGCATCTAGTGCTCTAACTGGGCACAGCAGATTTAACTTTTCCTGGTCCGAGGACTTAAATGGAGGAGGATAGAAGGCCTGCAGCACAATAGGTATCGCAGTATTAGTGAGGACCTTAGGAATGTATCCCGGTCTGGATGAAGGAAAGCCTTAAAGGATAAGTCCACTTTTAAATAAACTTTTGCTGATAATTTACTCACCCCGATGTCATTCAAGATGTCCATGTCTTTCTTTCTTCAGTTGAAAAGAAATTAAGTTTTTTGATGAAAACATTCCAGGATATTTCTCCATATAATAGACTTTAATGGAGCCCAAACGGTCCAAATGACAGTTTTGCAGCTTCAAAGAGCTTTAAACGATACCAGACAAGGAATAAAAGTCTTGTCTAGTGAAACGATTGGTCATTTAAAAAAATAAAAAAGTTTAAGTTTTATAAGCACAAATGCTTGCCTTGCTCTGTTCTGCGATGTGCGTTCATGGCGTCACGTAATACGCAATTGCGTTGAAAAGGTCATGCTTGACGTAGGCGGAAGTACTGAGTCAGTGTTTACAAGCTGAAAGTGCAAATACTAAGACAAATGGCGTTTACAAAAAAAGCTAAAACAACTAATGGTTCTTCCATCCTGTGTTGTCAGTGCCATCAGACTATCATACCCTTCTCCATCAGAACAAAAAGGGGGTCGCACACCGGACGCAAAGCTCGGTGCCGCGCAGCGTCGCGTCTCTGACAACTCACAGGTATTGCACACTGGCCGCGCACATTATATACGCGTGAGCTCAATTTTGAATCGACTCCAGATAGAAGAGCTGCAAGCTAGTCAAGCTGTTTAACTAAAAATGTAAAAATAATGTATCTTGGGCACCGAGGACAGGCGCTGAATGTCACCGCCGGTGTGCATACACTCATAGAAAACAATGCGTTCGAATTTTAAAGATGTGGCACGGCGCTGAGCTTTGCGTCCGGTGTGCGACCCCCTTAAAACGCTGTTGCTCAGTAACGGTGGAAATCCAAACAGGGACTCAACGACTGATTCTAAATGGCGGGGTTGAAATGGTCCAGTCGTGGCAACATCGAGATTCTTCCTCTGTTGGCAACGGTTGGCATTTGCCACATGTGCACCACCACGTCTTGTTATGCTTGAAAGGTGTGTGTTGCCACAGCAGTCTCTTCCTCTGTGTATTCCGGTTCAAAAAGGTAGGGCAGGGGGAAAAACTCATCTTCTCCTTGAAGTTCGAAATCGTCCAACATTGTTGTTTTACCTTTTTTAGTAAATGGCATTTGAGTATTTGCACGTTCAACTTGTAAACACTGACTCGTTACTTTCGCTTAAGTCAAGCGTGACCTTTTCAACGTAATTGCGTATTACTTGACGTCACGGACGCACATTGCAGAACAGAGCAAGGTGAGCATTTGTGCTTATTAAACAAACTTAAAACTTGTAAAAAAATGACGCTTTTACGGCTGATGTTTTTCGTGTTGTTGTGCACACTCACATTGGCGCCCTTTGTAAACATCAGCGATAATCGCGCACGATATTCGTCCCGGTATGTACAGGCCTTTAGTCTTTAATCTAGAGTGAGGGACAGCTAACAAGATCTGTTTGGAGGATTCCTGCTGGAGTTATATTTTTATATAAAAAGGAGCTTGACCATGCATAATACAATCACAAGAATTTTAAATTGAATTCTAAACTTGACTGGGAGCCATTGTAAAGAAATTAAAATTGGTGTTACATGTGATCTCTTTGGAGACTTAGTTAAAAGCTTGGAAGCAGCCTTTTGAACCACTTGTAATTGTTTCAGGGATGAATTACTAAGACAAGTAAAAAGAGAATTACAATAAAGGCAAGAGGAAATAAAAGCATGTATAATCATTTCCACCTCCACTGTGGGCTCAACTGACCTCAGTTTCGCAATGTTTCTCAACTGATAAAACAACCGTGAACCAGAGAATTAATATGTTGATCAAGACTCAAGCCCTGTCCCATATGAACACTTAACTTATGAAAGGTAGTTTTAACTGAGTGAGATAAGGGGCCAGGGCTGGATTTCCCAAAATCTTCTTAACTCTATGTCGTTCTTAAATTATACCTTTAGCTGTACCTTAACATTAATACGTGTTTCCCGAAATGTTCCTAGTTATTCTGTAAGTCATACTTTTGTAAGGTTGGTCTGGACCACTCTTAGCTATACCTTATCACTGTTGACAGTCAATACGAATATAATTCTGAAGCTGTAATACACCCAGTGTTCAAAAAGGATTTTACTCCCAGTTCACTGGCCACATACTTTTATTTATTTTGAGGAAGATTTCGTAAATCCAACAGCTCTAACTGCCGTGCAAACTCATTGCGCAACAAAACACATTCACTTCCACATATTTTACAATCGTAATATATTATAAAATTCATGATATAGTTAACATGTTTGTGACTATTTTGAATAAAAAAAAAAAAAAAAAAAAAATATATATATATATATATATATATATATATATATATATATATATATATATATATATATATATCTAAACACAATACCTACATGACTGTCATCTGTATGACGCATCTCCAATGAATTAAAACTTTGCTCTAAATAACGGTTGCCTTAAACTCAGGCTGATGGGGGCTCTAGCATCCCCACAATATAGATAAATTACAATATAGATTTAGTTTGCAATTTAAATTACTTTTATAACATCACATGAGTCCTGATAAATGCAATTTCTACTGCTGTAGTGCTTCTTTTTATAAAGAACACTTATTTCTCACATAACGCAGTGAAGCAGACCCTGTATAGAGTGAATTATTGATTCTTGAGCCATCGATATCAACCAATTCCTTTATAGAATTTATACAATTTAAAAGAAAGTGTCCGACATCAAGTTTGGATATTGTAAATAAACTGTACTTGGGTTTTACAACTTCCCATCAGTGGATCCCTGTTACACACACTAATCATTCAAGATTTATATATTATTTTTGCACTTTAAGTATATTTAAGTATATCCGTTCCACACCCGTAAGACCTTCGTTAATCTTTGGAACACAAATTAAGATATTTTAGTTGAAATCCGATGGCTCTGTGAGGCCTGCATAGCCAGCAGTGACATTTCCTCTCTCAAGATCCATTAATGTACTAAAAACACATCTAAATCGGGTCATGTGAAATCAGCCATCACTAAATAAGTTGTTTTTTTTTTTTTTTTTTGGTGCATCAAAAATATTCTCATTGCTTTATAATATTAATATTGAACCACTGTACTCACATGAACTGATTTAAATTTGTTTTTAGTACCTTTATGGATCTTGAGAGAGGAAATGTATCCAGTGGAGCCGATGGTAGGAGGAGCCAAGGCGAAGTTGACGGGCTAAGATGGACCGTATGGGCGCTGCCGGTGTTTGCGCAACCTACAGCTCAACATCATAGTAGGGACATCCTGGAGACGCCGCAAGGCTGCAAACATCCGGCAACGACAGGGCTGGAGCTCTGTGGTGGTGGCGATGACACGAGACTTGACAGAATGACAGTAATCTTAACACAGTCCACGCAGGGATAGTTCACCCAAAAAAAATGTACTCACCCTCAAGCAGGTGTATATGACTGCTTTCAGACGAACACAATCCGAGATATATTTAACAATATCTTTAGTCCACCAAGGTTTATAATGGTTGTGAATGGGGGGCTGCATTTTAAAACAAACCAAAAAAATGCATCCGTCCATAATCAAAGTGATCCATACAGCTCCAGAGGGTTAATAAAGGCCTTCTGAAGCGAAGGGATGCATTTTTGTAAGAAAAATATCCATATTTAAAACTTTATAAATTGAAAAAACTAGCTTTGGGCAGATGACCGTATGTGTACTGGGCAAGTGTTTTTTTTGTTTGTTTGTTTGTATTTTGCCATACAATGAAACCAATGAAAGATATTTGAGCTCTCAGATAACTTATGCCAAGGTCTCAGCACTTGCCTAGCTATAGCTTGTTCACAAACATAGCTAGGAAAGGCCAAATGGAGCAAATTTCAAAGCTTTATACTCAGACACCTCAAACCTGTCCCAGCAATCCACAATGATGTTGTCTGTCATGATAGACTGAGCCATATCATCAAAAAATATGGGTCATTGCCATGTTTCCATTGACTCTATTATGAAGCTTTGTCCTTTTTTTTTTAAACCTTGCCTTCCTCTTCTTCTTGTCATGTGATTCAATAGCTTTAGTATAAATAGCCCAGTGTTGGTTCTAGCCTTTGTCTGGTTGTGATCGTGTTTTCTGGTGAGTTTTTCTGGTGTTTTATTCTTTTTCTCTTGTATCTCTACATTTGTTTTTCCTAAAATAACCGATTACTCAAATCTTTTCAGCACCATGTAAGTTGTAGTCAGTGGCTTTGACAACATTTAAGTGTATTCAATTTTATAGACATTAAGTTTTTCATCCACACACAGGTGGGTAGAGTATACAAAACTACTGAAGTAAAAGTACTTAGAAATGTTTACGCAAAGTTATAATCTTAATTGTTACTTGAGTAAGAGTAAGACAGTATCTAATGAAATAACCACTGAAGTAGCTACTTGCAGTTTTTTCATTGGATACTTTTTTAATTTAAATTATCATAATTAGATATTTTTGCAATGAACACAGGAGAGATGAACATTATTTCTGGCATTTCATCTGTAGCACCAATATGTCCTTTACTTTGTATAAAAATAACATTTACAGCATCATTTGGAATATTAGAAAATATCGGAATAAAGTGAACCTGCAGAGTTTTGTGTTCAAAGGCAAGTTTAAGAGGAAACCACTGACATTGAGGGAAAAAAGAAATTGTTCACGCGCTCGCGCTCATGACTGCTACTGAACATCTGAAACAATCAAATGCATACTGAACAGGGCTGGGTTTCTCAAAACCTTCTTAACTCTACGTCCTTCTTAAATTATTCCTTTGGTTGTACCTTAATGTTAATACATGTTTTCCGAAACGTTCTTAGTTAAGTGTACCCAGAGGCGAACTGACACTAAGTGGGGGCCCCAGGCAAAATTAATCAATGAGGCCCTTCTAAAAGATTTTTTTTTTTTTGTTAAAATACCTTGACGTAATTATACAACATATAACGTAGTCAAAACACATAACAGAACAAATTGTTTATTGTTTACAAAATTCGTCAACAAATCTTACTAATTAAATAATGTAAACTAAATGTTTTGATATTTATTTATATTATTGCAAGCTGGATAAACTAGGTACTAATTTTATAATGTCAACTAGTTGATATTTCGGGGAAGATTTCGTAAATCCGACAGCTCTAACTGCCGTGCAAACTCATCGCGCAACAAAACACATTCACTTTCACATATTTTACAATCAGAATATATCATAAAATGCATGATATAGGCTAGTTAACAAGTTTGTGAATATATTGAAGAGAAAAAAAAAACGATATAAATGAGATACCTATATGTCTGCCAGCTGCATGATGAGTCTCCAATGAATTAAAACTTTGTTCTAAATAACAGTCCCCTTAAACTCACACTGATGGGAGCTCCTCGCCCCCAAAATATAGTGTCCTGATAAATGCAATTTGTGCTCTTTATAAAAAGAAGCACTTCAGAAGTAGAAATTGCATGTTTCTATCCCTTTAAGAAAAAACCCTGGGAGGAACCATCCCCCTCTGGGAGCAGACATTACTATACATACTATCGAGTTATATAATGTGTTGTACTAATTATGGACATAATGATTTATGTTTATTTTTCACCAAATCAAACCAACAACTTTTTTTTTTTTTGCAATCAAATGTTTATTGAAAGGAAAAGAACAAAATATTACAAGGCATTTCAAAATCACAAAAGAGTAAAAAAAAAAATGTAAATATACCTATATAACACATATACATAAATTAAATAATAATAAAAAAAAAAAAATAATAAAAAAGGAAATATACATACATATATAATACATGGAGGGGAAAAATATATATATAAAGGGAAATTACTCAAGTTCAGAAGCTAAAATTAACAAGTAAGCATAAATAAATAAAAATAAAAAATAAATAAATTGTCTTAACCAGGCTTTCAGTGTCTTCAGCAACAGTGTTCCAACTACAGGGAGTCTTTTCATTTGCGCCATTAACTCGAGCAGGGGATAATTCTAAATAGATCACATCCAGAAATGTAAGAATCCAACATTTAACAAAGTGAATGAGGTTTCCATCTCAATGCAATCATCTTTTTAGCAGCTGTGAGGCCAGCTAGTTCTATGCGCTTATGCTGAATATTAGTATTCAACATTGTTAACTTATTCAAGAAATCCTCTGTAGTGCAGCTTTAACAGCAAATAACGGGAGAGTGTGTGGAATTAAAAGCAAATGACGCCAGGCCAGTGCCATTTAATACTTCTAATTACACATTCAATGTATTATTTTTTTAACAGGTTTAGCTGTCATGGCTACTGGGAAGACTTTCTTCACTATCCTTTATCTGCTTCTATATAGCTGTTTCTGCACAGCTGAAATTAGCATGAAACAAGTCAGTCAAGTGGAGAAGGGCATGGCATTCTCTAAAGAGTTTCTCCAACGGGTCAATGATGTGGCTGAAGTTTTAAAAAAAAGGACAGATACAGCTCGTGACTCACTCCTCAAAGTCCTCAATATCTTTAGTTCTCTTGGCAAAGTCGCAGTAGTTTTTGGCTTTATCGGGTCATTCATTAGCTTCATCCTTGCATTCATTCCAAAATCTAATCCAATGCTTGAGTTCATGAAGGAACAATTTGCCGAGGTTAACCGTAAACTCAACTCTCTCTCCATACAAATTTCCACCCTGCAAACAGAAATGGAATGGACAAACTATGCAAGCAGTTATGGTAAAGACGAGAATGTGATCAAGAACTCCTGGGCCAAGTTAACAGAATTCATAAAGTCTGCTCCTGCTGCCTCCACAGAGGAACAGAAGACCAGGCTGGCTGAGAGGTTCACCAATTTCTATGAAGACACTGGCACAGAGAACAGTGTTGCTAATTTCTACAGATACATCACTGAGAACAATCCTGTCAGCTTGAATAAGAATCTCCTACAGCTCGTCATTGAGAAATCCAATGGTAATTTTAATGTCCTGGTGCAATACTCCACCTACTTCACCACTCTGATGGTCTCAGGACTGAAGTTAAACGTGTTTTATTACAAACTAAAGGGCTATGATGCTGAAGTAAAGGCAAAAGAAGCAGTCACACAACTGTCCAACACTTTATCAGCCATACAGGATGCCTTGATTGAGTGTGCCGACGACTTTGAGACATGGGCTCAAAAGGACGCTGTGAAACTTAGCAATCAACGTTTCTCAAGTAGCAAAGACCTAGTTACAGATATTAAGAAACACTTAGAGAGCAAGTTCCACTGGTTCAAATGGATAGTAATTGCCCACTCAAAAGATGCTGAAAATGAGTTTACCTTTGGACAGTCAATTAACTTTGATGCTCAAGAAAAGACATCAGTTCACATAATTCATAAAGAAAAGGGCTCTGTTGTTGATCAAAGCACTAAGGACAACATTAAATCCAGTTTGCAAAAAGAAATGTCAAGTATGATCAAAATAGAGTGTATAAGGATGAAGGAGGAGCTGCTCAGCAGGTTTGGTGCTAAAGTTATCAGCCACATACAGTTTCTTCATGCTGTTTATATAAGATCAGATTATGCACAGACAGATGTGGCAGATATTGAGATGAGCTGTTTCTCCCGCAGAGACTTTAATTTCTTCCTCAAAGGAAATATTGTGAAGCCTCCCTGCTCAGATGTGAATTGTAACCATGGAGAATGTAAACCCATCAAGGGCACCACACAAGGATTCTGTAAGTGCCATAAGATGTTCCACGGTCCAGCGTGTGAGGAAAGCATCCAAAATATAATTGACTATGCAGCTCTTGAAGGTGAAATTGATGGCATGGTCTATAAACCAGTCCCTGATCTGACAGCAATTTATTTTAGTGTCAAGGATCTGAAGGATTACACTAAAGAAATAGTTGAGTCTGTCCGACATGAGATCCAGTGGACACAAACCATTGTGAAATACAGCGACGTGATTGAGAAGTTTCGCTACATCGATACATTACATTCTCAACTTAAAAGCAGTGCAATAACCAAACGCCACTATATTTCTGAAGTTGGAGCTCAGTTCACAGGGGGACAGTCTTTCCAATTTTATCTTTTACTCTTTCACCACATGATGATGGGCACTGGATTTGGAGTCAAACAAAATATTCTGGATATGTTTCGCATGTCGCTGGTCCAGAAATCACAAAGTCAGTCTGGTGGGCTAGAAGAGTGCTCAAAAAACTACAGTGACAAGATTGATTATTTTGTGCGCTACATGTTTGCCCTTGAAAAGGAAGCTGTTTTGGCTTGGTCAAAATACCTACTGGTCACTGAAAAATCAAAGGACATTGATAATGTTAGGAAGTTATTTCAGGACTATGTCTTTAAGCAGTGGAAACTCCTCCATGAAAATGGATGTGGCCCTCTAAAGGCTGCGGATCTTCAGAACAACTACTGCGAGAAGCACTACCACAGCACAGCCAGGCAGCAGGTGAAAATGAGATGTGGTGGATCATACAAGCCCTTCCCCGAGATTGAGGTGTGCTCTGGAGGGAAGTGGAGTGCCCTACCTGTGTGTTACGCTGAGCAGGTAAACGGACGAGTCGAGTGCAAATCTGAAGGTGGAGCCACTGTCTGCAAGGCCTCGTGCTCATTTGGCTGGGGCTCTGCCACACACCCTAAGCCAGCTCAGTACAAGTGCTCAGAGTCGCCCTGTCCATCCTTCATACCACACAAGTGTAACGACTGCACACATAACAGCGTTTGTAAGGACAATGAGGTCTGCACTCGCACCTTTGGCACATGTCGTGACGCATGCCTGGTCAAACCCTGTGGTGTGAACGCCAAGTGCTCCTCCTTCAATCACGGCAGGAGCTGCACCTGTGTGAGCCCATGGAAAGGAGACCCATCCTGGGGCTGCAGGAATCAGGACCTCCAGTGGATTCAGACCGGAGGAGTGCCTAGCAGTATGAACACTCTTTTACTTTACACAAACTCACATTAGAATCTTAATTTTAACATGTTTAGTCCACGCTTTCAAATTAATAGACAGCATCACAAATATTACACCTTGAAGCACTTCAGCACCGTTATGACTGAACTTCTTCTTACATTTCCATTCCGTACCTGATCCCATGTAATGTAATTATAAAATCATGTAAATGAATTACAATGAAATTCACTGATAAGCACAGAAAACTGTAGGACAGGGCTGGGTTTCCTGATATAACGTTGTTTCTTAGCGTGCTATGAAGACTATACCTTAACTGAAGATATACCTTCTCTAGGCATATCTAGTTGCTTATATCTATATCTTCTTAAGTGCGACATTACCAGGAGCTGTCCTTGAATTGGTTGATATCGATGGCTCGTGAATTGATAATTCACCCTTTACAGGGGCTGCTTCACTGCATTATGTGAGAAATCAGTGTTCTTTATAAAAAGAAGCACTTCAGAAGTAGAAATTGCATTTATCAGGACTCATGGGATGTTATAAAAGTAATCCAAATTGCAAACTAAATCTATATTGTAATTTATCTATATTCTGGGGGCACGGAGCTCCCATCAGCGTGAGTTTAAGGCGACCATTATCTTAGAGCAAAGTTTTAATTCCTTGGAGACGCGTCATGCAGATGACAGACATGTAGGTATCGCGTTTATATCGTTTATTTTCATTTTTTATTCAAAATATTCACAAACTTGTTAACTTTATAATGAATTTTATGATATATTCAGATTGTAAAATATGTGGAAGTGAATGTGTTTTGTTGCGCGGTGAGTTTGCACGGCAATTCAGAGCTGTCGGATATACGAAACCTTCCACGAAATACATAAAAGTATGTGGCCGGTGAACTGGGAGAAGAATCGAGTAAACTTTATTGTGTATCTGATATAAATAAAACACTTTGTCAGATTATATAATTGAAAGGGTTATTGTTGCAGCTTCTGTAGACATCAGTGTAATTTGAATTTAGCAAACTATAAATGTCTTTTTTTATGCAGTAGCCTGCATAATTCAAATGTGTATTTAAATGTCTGAAACCTAAAATAAACCTGATGAGGTTAAAAACACTGAATAGTTGTGACACGTGACAAGTGCGGAGCGCGCATCTGTCTCTGGTTCAGTGCTAAAGCACATTAGAATTTAGCAGTGAATCTTTGCATTTTATTCTTTGCCCTAATCCTAATCGAACACTGGGTGTATTACAGCTTCAGAATCAACAGTGATAAGGTATAGTTAAGAGTGGTCCAGATCAACCTTACTAAATGACTCACAGAAGGTATACTTAAGCAAGAACGTTTCAGGCCACACGTATATTTACGTTAAGGTACAGCTTAAGGAATAATTTAAGAACGAAGTAGAGTTAAGAAGGTTTCAGGAAATCCAGCCCAGATCATCTAGGGAAAAAAAGCTCTTGTGCACTTTGTGCTCACCTAACACAAGAGCATTGTATCTTCAAGCTAGACGAAGCTACTCTCAAATCATGAGGCTTGATTAACCCATAAATCCTTGTGGTTTACAGATGCTGTTCGTTCTAAAACACAACTTGTGGTATGCAGAGCCATCGGACCTGACAAAGGGTGGCACAGTGGATATCTAATGGATCAATACTGCATGTATGAATGGAACTGGAGCGAGTATTGGGATAAAAGCTATGAGGTACATTAGGGCAGTACATTATATTAATATTTAAACACTACAGATAACAAATGCATGCATAGTCAGGGAAATGTTGCCTCTTATCTTTTCAAAATGAATGTATTAATCTGCAGATTCTGGTTGATCCATGTAACGGACGTGGCTGGAAATGGATGGAGGGGACACAGTCAGACATGGTCATGTATGAAAGAGCTCCACATTTGTATAATCATGTCAAATTCTACGTGTGTAGGTTAGTGCCATTACAAATACAATACATAATACTCATTTTTACAAAACCTTTATGAAATGCATGTTTGCAGACTAACTGAAATTTTTTTAACCCATATCAAAAATGTTTTATTGAGATTAAAATCATGTCACAACTGTGATGGTGGTCTAATGTTCGCTTTTTTTGCCCAATAGTGCGAAGAGCAATGGATATGTAGGGAAGCTTTTCAACACACGACATGGCTTTCTGTGCCACATTCCCAAGAAGTCTGATACCAGGCATGCAAGTTTCTATGTTCTGGTTCCACAGCCATGTATCTGAAGACACTTTTCTATGATTCACTGTTTAGTGCTTAAGTTTCTCCAGTTCATTTTTCAAGCTGTGAACTGAGGGAGGTGCTGTATACTAGTAGTCTGGGTAAACCCAGCCTGATCTGCCGGCGATTTGATTTCGCTCGGCAACTCAGTCTGGAAACCCGTGCATTCATTTCTACTGCTCTCTGTTACACTTTTGCGGGAACCAATCACAGACTGGCTTATCCACTTTGCTCGCTATTGGCGGGTATAACACGATGACGATAGAGAAGCGACGGCAAGCAGCTTTCAAACTCTATCTGATCTACCCGTCACTCCAAAAATAACAATGCACAATCACAGTGACGCCGATTGTGTTAAGCATTTACCTTATCTGAGAGAAATGTAGCAGAGCGTTGATCCGACAGTCTCTTCATAGGAAGATTACAAACAGCGATTAATGACACACAATGATTCTCTGCTGTTATTTTGGTGGTTTGCTTCACGATGTGAGTACAGGACTCTTTTACTTCAATGCCCCTTAATGGTAGACAATATTTTTATTATTTGCTCTATATGTTTAGTCTCCCTGCTTCTTGAATTTCGTGCCTCCTGAGCTGACTGGAATTCTTTTTGGTTGTCATGACAGTGACGTAGTTTAGGGCGGCTATAATCCGCGTTCATTTACACTGAACCAGAACAGTATCAGAGTCGCCTTTTAGGGTGTTTTCACACCTATGGATCGCTTGTTTTGTTCCGAAACAGTGACTAAATTTGTTACAATGTTGCATTTTCTTCTTGGTTCGGTTCGCTTTCACATGGCAACATTTCAAAGCGTACCAAAATGCGTTCAGACAAGTCACATGCGAGTACAACTGTCCTCTCATTGGTCAGAGTTTTCACTGCGTCATCCATCAAAATAATGATTGACAAGCTAGCTCCATGAGCTTATTGTGGCTTTATTTGTAACTGTCGAGACACACACAAACACTTTATAAATGTAGCCGTCTCTCCCGCTGTTAAATTATATACTCCATTCATATTAATACTGCGGCAAATTCAAACGCGCGCTCTTTCTCTCTCTCTCCGTCTCTGGATTTCCCAGCGCTGTCTAGTAGGCGACCTGTTGTCAGTGTGTCTGTCGAGAGAGACCATTTGAATTTTATAATGAAGCAGAGCGGGAATTGAGACTTCGTCGGGACAGCATTCTCGCACGGAGAAGTGTAATTACACAACATAGGCGCTCGTTGGTTTTCAGATATGGTAAATAATGTGCTCACTCACAGAATCAGACATTACTGCTTTTTATATCACATTTTCCGTTATGAAAATTATATCATTTGATTCGTTGGTCCGTTAACTGGGTCGATTGCTTTCACATCTCAAGCGAACCGCTCTAGAGTTCGTTTGAAAGCGTACCGAGACCACCTCTTCAAGCAGGTCTCGGTACGCTTGTTTGGTCCACTTTTGGTGCGCACCCGAGTGCGATTGCTGCTTTCACACCTGCCCAAACGAACCGCACCAAAGGGGGAAACGAACTCTGGTACGATTCAACCGAACTAAATGAGGCAGGTGTGAAAGCACCCTTAAACTCTCGACGATGCTGAATGACTTCTTTATTTAGCAAACAAATTGCTCGAGTGGGTGTAAATACCGATCACTTTCATGTTTTTTTGCACAACCTGCAAAAATCGCTTGATGCCATTGCTGCTTCTGCAAACCACGGATCAATGCTACAAACCAATACAAACTAAACCTGCATCTCAATCAGCTCCCTAGTTCCCTAGGTTGTGAATCAGTATATCATGCAAGTGAATGTGGCTGATTCCCTGATCAGTGCCCTGACTACTGAACTAGGGAGCTGATTGAGACACACGGTAAACCTGTCTGGAGTTTTCGCATCGCTCTGCAAGTAAGTCACCCGGATCGTTGATCTGATTGGTTGAAGGACTATCCAATTGCGTGACTAATGCTCGTTGATCACGCCTCTTGTGCAGTAGGAAATACATAGCAAACTCACCAGACCAATGTTCAATTTTAAATTGAGCTTGGTCTGGTGATAGCCAGACTAGTATACTAGACCAAAATGCACACATGGAAAGGAGTTTAAACATTTCGTAAGTGGTATAAACACATGCTTTTTGTTAGTCATTTTATTTGGTTGTTTTTCAGTGTGGTATTTTTAAAATTAAAAAAGTTCTAAAAATGTATTAGACATTGAAATTTGATGAAAGTGGAGTACATTTCCACCTGCAGGATGTTATGTATGTTTGCAGTAAAATTCAATGTTCTCTGCGCAGTCAATACTATAAACTCAATGCCATATAATGTAAAATTTGAGTATGCAAATTCCAATGAAAAATAAGTGCTTCAATAAACGTTACTAGATGCACATTGGGTGTCTTTCTTCAGTGTTACAGCTCAAAATAATGGTTGCGGCTTAACCCATATGAAAAAAACCTGTATGTTTCATATACAGCAACCATATATATTCTTTACTCAAATCAGCCAGAATTTCCTTATGTGTTTCATATAAGTCCAATACATGTCATATACAAAATCAGACCGATTATGGCCACTTTCATACTAAAAAGCACACATAAAACTTGTATGGGATTTTTAGGTCATATATGAATACTGCAAAATTCTTATATGAGTTTTACATGACAACAGTATGCAATAGTATATGATTTTAGTAGAAAATGTGTATGAATATCAGTAAATTTCCTATACAAATCATTTAAAATTCTTGATTGAATCATATGCAAGTCATATAGGATTCATTTAAAATTTTGCATTATTTGCTCATATGAATTTTATACAGATTATATGTTTTTAATAGGTAAATTGTGTGTCTGTTCTTCAAACTTTATATGTTTCCACCTAATACCTCATATCTCTACATATAATTATCTTTTATGATTTCAGTAAATATTACAATATCTCTGCATATACAAATCATATATGATTTCAGTCAATTACTTGCACAAATTTACATTAGAAATACTTTATTTCAACACAATCAACAAGACAATCAAATTATACTCCACAAGAGTAATTTAAAATTACAACTTGATATCAAACTGAACTTTGCGAAGGCAAAACACACACACACAAACAAACACACTCCAACAACAACAACAACAACAACAACAACAACAAAACATCTTGAACACACTGTCACAGCTATCAATCATCAAAGACCATTAAGGTTTTCAGATGTTTTTGTGTTTTCTTCCCTCTAATTTCAGTAAGTTTGGCATTAATTGCTGTACCAATGCTGGCGGTCACCACATGAGGACACTTTCTGCAACGTTGCTCCTGTGAGACAAACAAATAAAAGGCAAAACATTGCTGATGTTAGGACAAAGTTGCCCACAGTCCATGACTACATATTAAGTTAGACAAATCAACAGCAGCATGTTTGGGAATCTGGACTTCCAAATGGAACCAGAAAGTTGTGAGTTTGACAAGAATTGCTACTATTGTGGCAAGGAGCAAGAAACTTATTATTTCACTTTGAAATGAAAATTATCCCAAGCTTTACTCACCCTCAAGCCATCCTAGGTGTATATGACTTTCTTCTTTCTGATGAACACAATTGGAGAAATATTAATAGATATCCTGACACATCCAAGCTTTATAATGGCAGTAATATTGATCAATGAGTATAAGGCTGAAGAAAGTGCCTCCATCCACATCCATCTATTATAAACGTACTCTACACGGCTCTGGGGGCCTAATAAAGGCCTTCTGAAGCGAAGCGATGCATTTGTGTAAAAAAATATTCATATTTAAACAAGTTATGAAGTAAAATATCTAGCTTCCACCAGACCGCCATCCATATTCAAGTTACGAAGAAAGTGTAAAACTCTTGCAGTTCACAAAGCTTACACTATGTCCTACACCTTCCCTAATAAACTTACGGAAAAAACTGTAACTGACGTGATTCCAATTTACTTCGTAACTTGAATATGGATTGCGGTCTGGCGGAAGCTAAATATTTTACTGCATAACTTGTTAAATATTGTTAAATTTTTAACACAAATGCATTGCTTCGATTCAGAAGGCCTTTATTAAGCTCCCTGGAGCCGTGTGGAGTACGTTTATGACGGATGGAGGCACTTTCTTCAGCCTTATATTCATTGATCCCGTTCACTGCCATTATAAAGCTTGGATGCATCAGAATATTTATTAATATTTCTCAGATTGTGTTCATCAGAAAAAAGAAAGTCATATACACCTAGGACAGCTTGAGGGCGAGTAAAGCTTGAGCTAATTTTCATTTGAAACTGAACAAATCCTTTAACCTAAACTTACTCCCACTGGATCACATTGAATATAGTAATAACAACAACAACAGGGTTTCAGCACTTCATTGACTAGATAAACGAGTACACTACCTGTTCTGCTGGAAGGGCTCTGTAATTACTCTGTGGCAAATCCTGTCCCATCATCCAAGTTATGTGACTGATGCTGACAAACAGAGACTTCAGGGCCATCTTCACTTCATTTAACAGATTTGGTAGCTCTAGCAACAAAAATATAGCAAAATAAAATATGATAAAGCAATCTCTTACACCTATTTACTATGTGTACATATGGTCATCTAAGCTGATGAATTTAATGTTAATGATGCGTTTTACAAAGCCATCATGCCAGATGTTAGAGGTTGGAAAACCTTCAGGTTTCTTGTCATATACTTGATAATGCATTTAATTACCAATAATTATTAAATTCTTTGTCTTAACTTTACATAGCAAGTTGAATAATAATATTTTACAAAAAAATTGAAAGTTTGAAGTGCAAAGACAGTAATAACTACTAAAGTAATCCACCAAACAGTTTGATAACTGGCTGCTGATTCACCACAACAGTAAAGTATGTGCATTTTTCTTACTTTTTTGTCATCGTTTCTCAATTTTTCGTTTTCCTCCATTTTTCAGCCTCTTCTGAGTCTCTGTCGAGGTTGTGCTTGATACTCATCAACAGTAATTAATTTCTCTGTGGTTTGGGAATCACTGTCCTTTTCCTTTCGGTCTGTCAAGAAACAAGAAACAAGAGATGGAAATGATACGCATTCATTTTCTTAGATATTTGTCTTCTTTCCTCAATAAATGTAAACAGATGAACATAAATGACTGTACCTGAAGGGGAGGGAGGCAGATCTCAAAGGAGATATGTTAATACTTTATTTTAAAGGTCCACAATTATGCATGTTACACACATACACACTAGTAATTAATGATCAACTTAAATAGGCTAGTAAGGGCATATTAGCCGTTATTTAAACCATATTTTTAGTGTAGTAAGGTACTTCAATTAAATAAACTGAACAATAAGAAGCTAGTAACTATGTTTAATCAGTGATGGTTTAGTTATAAATTGCTAAAAGTTGTAAAGTGAAAGTTAGATTCGGTTTATTGACCAGAATAAACTATAATTATCACGTTCACACCCATGGAAAGAAAGTAAGGCCTTGCAAAACACAACAATTAACTTTTGATTCAGACATTTCCATAAATCATATGAATATCTCAAATTGACACAATCAAATTAAACATTAATAGGCAGTAAACATTAATAGACACTAATATATAACTCTTTATCTCATTTCATGACACAATTATCACATTTACTCGTGTTAGCTTTAGCCCATGTGCTAATCAGTTCAGCTCGCGCTGTGTGCACGCGGCCTACTCAAAACGGCTCAGAAATTAATCATTTTAGAAACTTCAACATGTAATTTACATTATTAATATCTGGAATTTCACTCCCTAAAGCAGAATATAATCATATCTTTATTCACACAAGGAAGATTACTCACAGTGCTTCAACACGCTGGGATCCGCTCAGTCTCTCTCTCTTCTCTGTCTCCGACGACATCACTTCAGGCTGACGCGTCGACTTCAAAAGCTCAACTTTCAGTGCACTCATTCACATTTCCAGTTATATCAATGGATTTTCTGGAGAAACTGTCTGGTCTGTGCTGATCTGCTCTGACTCGCTCTCATCTGCTCACACTGAAAGCAGCACCGGCGAGACCAGTGAGCGGGACTTATGAATGCGCCGCTACTATTGGCTCTTAGGGGTGTCTCTCATTGCAGCACGAATCAGGGATTGGATGAATCTCTTTTTCTTTTGGAATTTGTTTTCCTTTTCTTAGGTTACCCGGGTTACACATCAATTAATCTGGGCCAGAATCAGATCTGATTTCAACCTCTTTTTAAAGTCTTTAAAAGTTCAATGTTACCATAATTGTTACAGCCACACCAGTTCATTTGTGTGCGTGTGTAAACTTCTTGCTGTTTTTTGCATAGTGCATATTCCTGCAGAGCGGCTGAATTCTTGATTTTCTTGATTATTTCCCATTTGTAAAAACTTGCTCTGTTTTATAGTCACACTAGTGTGGGGTGGATGTGTCTGTTTTGCACTCTTGATATTTTAGAGCGTGACCCCTTCGTTGTTGTGCACTTTTTTCTGCACAGTGGTTTATTTGTAGTTTGTACCTTTTAAAATTTTAAATGGGATATATCCATCCAGTGAATTCCTACAACTTAGGTTTGGGTTTGATTCTAATGAATGTATATTCTGTGATGATATAGAAACCACAGATCATCTATTTTTTCATTGTATGTATGTGGAGGCTTTATGGTCTGATATTCATGACTGGCTTTATCCAAAGGTGCCTCACCTTGGAAACTTCACTCTAAAGGACATCACTTATGGACTTATAATGAACAGTAACAAAGATGACTTCCTGATTAACAACATTCTTATGCTGGGAAAATTTTATATACACAAATCCAAGTACTTGAAGGTGAAACGTACTCGGTTACTAACGTAACCTCGGTTCCCTGAGATACGGAACGAGTACTGCGTGTGGGAAAGGTCTCCCTTTTTCCCCGCTGCTGAAGCCTTTTCAATAACGCAGTGTAACTGCATCGTCATTGGTTCACTCATAGACAAGTTGTTGAACCAATGACGGCGCGGCATAGCTGCGCGACCTATGGCGACCAAGCGCGCGAATATTCCCGCCGAAATGGGCGGGGTTAGGGGCTATATAAGCAGGCGTTTCGCCATAGGATTTCAGTGTAATCGACTGAAGCGACGACCCTGAAGCCGCAGCCTCGTGGCACGGCAAGTGACGCAGTACTCATTCCGTATCTCAGGGAACCAAGGTTACGTTAGTAACCGAGTACGTTCCCTTTCGATACTTCACTCGTACTGCGTATGGGGAACGAATTCAACCACGCCGTGCCACGGCTGGGAACGATACAGCCTGATGTTGGACACATGGGAGTGGGTCCAAAAGACAAGCGAGAAGGCAAAGCCTTAATCGAACCCTAGTTACACTTAAGGAAATAATCCCTGGGGTTGTGTGAGGCGGAACTCGCCAGAGGCCGCTTAATCACACCGAAAGAACCCGAGCTTGCAAGGTCGGGACATCGAGATGATAGAATCTGACAAAAGTGGACGGCGAAGACCAGCCGGCTGCCTCACAGATGTCTTGAATGGAAACT
This sequence comes from Megalobrama amblycephala, assembly GCF_018812025.1. Lineage (NCBI taxonomy): Eukaryota > Metazoa > Chordata > Actinopteri > Cypriniformes > Xenocyprididae > Megalobrama > Megalobrama amblycephala. The sequence goes on along the minus strand of NW_025953374.1, from coordinate 114,867 downwards.
CCGTTGGACCAAGCCCACGAGGAAGCCATTCCTCTAGTGGAGTGGGCCCTGACTCCTATGGGGCAGTCTGCACCCAGTGAGGAGTAGCACAGGTTAATAGCGTCTACTATCCAACGGGAAAGGCGCTGTTTTGAGACCGGAGACCCTTTGGTGCGGCCACCAAAACAAACAAAGAGCTGATCCGACTGCCTGAAAGGCTGCGATCGCTCCACATAGGTCCTCAATGCCCTGACTGGGCAGAGTAGCTCTAGCTCTCGTTCATCCGCCGAGGGAGGAAGAGCAGAAAGCGAGATGACCTGAGCTCTAAACGGGGTTGAGAGCACCTTAGGAACGTAGCCATGCCTAGGTTTCAGAACGACCTTCGAGTCTCCAGGCCCAAATTCAAGGCATGCAGGGCTCACAGAGAGGGCCTGCAAATCGCCAACGCGCTTAACCGATGCCAGTGCTAACAGCAGAGCGGTTTTTAGCGTTAGGGGCCTGATATCGGCTGAACCCATTGGCTCAAAGGGGGCTCCCTTTAAGGCCCTGAGGACCAACGAGAGGTCCCAAGTGGGAACGGTGAGGGGGCGAGGAGGATTCAATCGCCTAGCACCCCTCAGGAAACGGATTATAAGGCCGTTACGTCCCACTGATTGGCCAGCAATGGGAGCATGGAACGCCGCGATGGCTGCTACGTAAACCTTAAGAGTAGAAGGGGTGCGCCCCATTTCCAAGCGTTCTTGGAGGAAAGACAGTATGAAGGATACGTCACTCTCCACAGGGTCTATGTTGCGTGAGGAACACCAATCAACAAAGACAGACCATTTCTGGTCATAGAGGCGTCTCGTGGACGGGGCTCTAGTCTGAGAAATGGTATTTAGGACGTCCCCGGGGAGGCTGGTCGGCTCCCATCGAGGGACCAGAGGTGCAGAGCCCAAAGCTCCGGCTGTGGGTGCCAGATCGTTCTGTTTGCCTGAGAGAGGAGGTCCCGTCTCAGGGGAATCGGCCACGGGGCTCTCAGGGAGAGCTGGAACAGCTCCGAGGACCAAACTTGGTTCCTCCAGAGCGGGGCCACCAGAAGGACTCTGTGTTGGTCTTCTCTGATGCGCCTGATGACCTGAGGGATGAGTGCGATCGGAGGGAAGGCGTAAAGGAGCGTGCTGGGCCATGTATGGGCCAGAGCATCGACTTCCTTCGAGAAAAATGTTGGGCAATGAGAGTTGTCTTCTGAGGCGAAGAGGTCTATCTCTGCCCTCCCGAAGAACTCCCAAATCTTGAGGACCACTTGGGGGTGGAGCATCCACTCGTCGGAGGGGATGTTGCTCCGTGACAACATGTCTGCGCCCAGATTGTTCCTGCCAGGAACATGAGTCGCTCTGAGCGACTGAAGCCTCGGAAGAGCCCATTCCAGAAGACGTTTCGCCAGAGCGCATAAGCGGCTGGACGAGAGACCGCCCTGGTGGTTTAAATATGACACCACTGTCATACTGTCCGATCGGACTAGAACATGACGTCCTGTCAAGTGAGCCTGAAAAGACTGAAGGGCCTTCATCACTGCTAGCATCTCTAGACAGTTGATGTGTAGACGGCTTTCCTCGTGACTCCACGAGCCAAAGGCCGGTCTGCCCTCGCACACAGCGCCCCAACCCGAGTTGGAAGCGTCCGTTGAGAGCACCGTCCTTCGTGAGACCGCCTGTAAGGGTACTCCGCACTTGAACCACATAGGGTCCATCCAAGGTTTCAGGGCTAGAAGACAGGCCTGATTGACTTTGAGACATAAGCGGCCATGCCGCCAGGCGCTGGGAGGAACCCGGAACTTCAACCAGTACTGAAGAGGCCGCATCCGAAGAAGGCCGAGCTGCAGCACCGGGGAGGCGGAAGCCATCAGCCCTAGTAGCCTCTGGAAAAACTTCAGAGGGAGACAGGCTTTGTTCTTGATTGAGGCCGTGAGCTGCTGAATCGTTAAATCACGCTCCGGCGAGACTACTGCCGTCATGCGGACTGAGTCGAAAACCGCCCCTAGAAACGAGATTCGCTGGGTGGGGCACAGCGAGCTCTTGGCTAAGTTGACCCTGAGACCCAGACATTGTAAATGGCTGAGGAGCACGGATCTGTGGTGTTCCAGCTCGGCTCGCGAACGGGCTAGAATGAGCCAGTCGTCGAGATAATTCAGGACCCGGATTCCCATTTGCCTCAGAGGGGAAAGCGCCGCGTCCATGCACTTGGTGAAAGTGCGAGGAGCCAGAGACAGCCCGAAGGGCAGGACCGTATATTGGTACGCCACTCCCTCGTATGCGAATCTCAAGAATCGTCTGTGACGGGGGGCTATCTGGATGTGAAAATACGCATCCTTCAGGTCCAGCGAGCAGAACCAGTCCTCGGGGCAAATGTGCGCGAGGATCTGTTTCAGCGTCAGCATTTTGAACTTCCGTCTCATGAGGGAGTGATTCAAAAGTCTGAGGTCTAGAATGGGTCTGAGACCACCATCCTTCTTGGGGACCAGAAAGTAGCGGCTGTAAAAGCCTGACTCGCTCTCTGTCGGGGAAACTATTTCCACAGCTCCCTTTCTTAGCAACGTCATAACTTCGGCTCGGAGGACATGAGCGTCGTCCGGATTGACCGAGGTTTGAAGCACCCCGCCGAAGCGAGGGGGGCGTCGTGCAAACTGGAGCGAGTAGCCCTGGGTTACGATCCCCATAACCCATTCTGACACATCGGGAGTTTGGCCTGGAAGACCTGAAATATGGCCATTGTATGGAGCGCGGAGGCAGCCTGGCCCGCCGAGGTGTAAGCCCGTCCAGCCAAAGTAGAGGTGGTCCGACAGGGCTTGGAAGGAAGGCCCTCTTGGTCTTCCATCCCACAGCCGCGGGAGGGCAGAGGTGAGCAGCCACCGCTTCGTCTAGGGGTGGCAGGTGCTCGTATCCCTTCTCTTCGGCGCCGTCGACGGCGGTGAGGGCAGAGCGGTGCGTTGTGTGAAGGCTGAGTCGCTCTACCCCGCTGTCTCTTCCTGGCCGGTTCGCGGGAGGAAGGAGACGGGAGGGCGCGAGCGGCGAGATCGCCCTCCGTGAAGAAGGCGACCCGCGAGCGCAGGGAACTGAGACTCATGCACTCGCAGTGCGGGCATGAGTCTCCAGCAAGCGCGCCGTCCGCATGGGGCTTGCCTAGGCAGGCGACACACTCGCTGTGACCGTCGCTATCGTGCAGGGGGGCCCTGCACGTAGCACATGAGTGACGGGGCATCGTGAGACGCCGGTGCCGTGAAAACGGCAGTTGGGTGGCTCTTTGTAGAGCGGCGAGGGCCGCGGAAGCTCTTAGAAGCGGTGAAAACCGCTGAAATCGCTCTTTTAGAGCGGCGTTAAGCCGCGGGTGAAGCTCTCAGGCGGCGCGCCGGATGGCGGCAGGGGACGCACAGGAAGCGGCCGGGAGCGGGAAGCGGGAGGCGGCGGCTCGACGACGGAGCAGAAGCTGCAGTCAGTGAGGGCGCCGGCGCTGTCCTCAACCGGCGAGTCCAGGCGAGTCCGCTGCGGGAGCCTCTTCAGACGGCGGCGAGAGCTGTCAGGAAGGCGGCGAGCTTCTTCGGCTTCAGGCGGAGATCAGCGAAGAGAAGTAGAAGTCGTCGCTGAAGGAGAAAACACTGAAATCCTATGGCGAAACGCCTGCTTATATAGCCCCTAACCCCGCCCATTTCGGCGGGAATATTCGTGCGCTTTGTCGCCATAGGTCGCGCAGCTATGCCGCGCCGTCATTGGTTCAACAACTTGTCTATGAGTGAACCAATGACGATGCAGTTACACTGCGTTATTGAAAAGGCTTCAGCAGCGGGGAAAAAGGGAGACCTTTCCCATACGCAGTACGAGTGAAGTATCGAAAGGGAACCAATGTTTTATGCATTTCATAATGAGTTTTTTTTTTTTTTTTCTTATATAAAAGCCCTCCAAGTGATGAAAAAGAAAAATGCAATAAAGCTTTTCTCCATTATAGAAGAATATGATTTAATAGAAAAACCCTAGCCCCCTTTATTAGATGTTATTTAATTATTATTTATTTTTATATATTTTTGCTTATGTTATATTGTATTCTCTCATGCACCTGTTCTGTAATTTGTAATGCAACAGTGTGTTAATAATGCCATGTTGTTTGTACATTACTAATTGGTTAATTAAAAAAAAAAAAATGTAGTTTGTACCACCAAAACATTCTCAGAGTTTTTGTATGTTTTCGTATTTCCCATTAATTTCCTATGGCAGTCATTTTTAACCGCAAAGGAGCCAAGTGTGACTTTTTCTCCTGACCCTTTAACATATCTGAATCATGTCCATGATTTTTGTGTTCACAGAGCTAATGCAACTAAAGTCACCAAGTGTCATCCCACGTTAAAATGTTAATCTAATTAATTAGTTTTGTAATTAAAATGTTAATTTTGTAATTAATATATGTAGGGCTCCACTTAGGACAAGATAAGAGCGAGGGCATGAGTGAAGCCTTATACTGATGCACTGTTTTATACACATCTTAAGAGATATGGTGGACATTCATAGGCCTTAAATTTGCATTATTTTCCTGTTTTTACATCATGAAAATCTGCAAGACTTTAGTTATATGTGGGACATATATGACATATAGGATTGAAAATACATAAATATTATGAAATTTGTATATGCGGTTTTTGCAGCATATATGTCCCTTATAATATTCTGTTGGAACATATAAGAATCACATATGTTTTTAACAAAACTTTTCCATATGGGAAATCTTTTGATGTTGATATACTAGATGTGATTTTATGGAGTGTATAAAATGCACATGATGCAACAATTCACTTGATAGTGGTCCATGATTACTTATTAATAAAAAATAAAAATGTGTGGATGATCACAAGTCAAGAGTTAAAATTAGGTACCTAAATTAAAACTTGTCTGTCGATCACCTGAATGTGTCCTCCATTTGAAACAAACAAAAGTAAAAATGTTTTGATCTTTTATACATGAAAGAGAGACATTGATTATTTTGTGAGATTCAAAGAAACACAGTTGATATAGCAATGTAGTTGTTGTGCTAGAATCACATTTTAAATGTAATTTTGTAGTTTTCTAATGATGACACCACTAGCCGAAGACAGATCTTGTCTTCCTGCACTTAAAAAAAAAAAAGCTTTTCTTAGTATTTTGGTCTAATTTTTAGTTCAAATGTCTTAAAATTAATAAATAAGCATTTTACTAGATAAGTAAAATCTTGTTTTCTGAAAGAAAAATCATAATTTAGTTTACACTTTATATTGATGGTCCAATTGAATTGATCAGAATAAAGAGATGATCTAGTGTTAATTTTATTGTCAAAATGCCATTTTTAGAGATACAGAACATATACAAAATTGTTAAAAATCATAACCCACCCCTGGAAATAATACAGGATAAACAAAGCATCTGGGAAGAGAAAGAAACAAAGGGTCACCACACGTGCACTAATATCTAAATCATTAACAAATAACTCAAAATAAGTGCAGTGAACAATGCAAGTCACTCTACACCCTTATCTCGATGTCCATGCGGTGAAGAAACCCTCACGCAACCATGCAGTGAAGATAGGGGAAGACCCAGATAGCCTTAATAGAGATTTCATAATCCCTATGCAACAGAAAAAAAGGATATAATTTTTTTGTGCAGAGTTGTATATCTATGAATTGTATTAAATTTTAAAAATGTATTTTATGAAAATATTTTATTTTGCATATGAATTGCTTTTTTTGTAAATATACAGTATATATTTTTTCTTGTGCGCATTTTTTTGTGTGTGTGTGTGTGTGTGTGTATGAGAATTAGGTTTCATGCATGTGAAATTGGCTTTGCATGTGTGCATCATGTTTATATTAATGACCAGCATACAAAATGTGCAACAAAGGTGCTTCCTTGAATTTTTCGTTAAGATGACACAGAAGTGCATTCCAAAACAAGAGCTTTTCGACCCCTACCCCCTTCATCCCAAGCTCTCACTCTGATGGGTAAACCCTTTGAAGGGATTAGGGCATAGGGATGATCCCTTCCGAGTGTAACGCAGGGATGCTTTCAGAAACACATCTCATCTTCAAGCATACTCAGCACCACCTCAATACTCAAGCATTATACTGCCACCTTGTGCTCAAAAGAAGAAACACCACATTTGCCCTCTTACTTGAAAGATTTCTTCATTATCACAGAATACTATTGTAAACTAATTCTGTTTTTTCAGACTAAACAAATTACAACCTCACAATATTATTCTGTAAAGAACTTTAAATAATACAATACCAAATAAACATTACTGTGCACTTACTGTCATTAGCCCTTTTTTATTAGATTTTAATTTATTTGACAAATTTACAAACTGTACAAAGTATCCCATACCCCTTAACAAAAGTATATTTCCCACCTCAGGAATCAAATCCCTATTATTATTGGGCACTATTAGTCTTCAACCCCATTATAGACACTAACCCAGCTAGCATGTATAATCGGCCCGAGCTCGGCTGCCCTGCGGCACCTGCGGCTAAGACTCGGCATCGGCGTGTGTTAAACGGACCGATTGATATGCCCCGCAGCTCACTCTGGCACATGCATTTTTGTTACGGCTGTAAGCACTGGGCCGATTCATGTTCACCGTGACTGGTAACCCAGCTCTGGCTGTATGATCTGGACCACTTCTGGAAATGACTGGCTTAGGTTAAATCAAGGATGATTTTAATGGAGGCCATTCAATGTAGTGACTTTCTTTAACACAAATGTAGATTTTTAACTCCAACCGTTTTAGTCTGTCCGTAACAAAATCTCAGACAGTAAAAAAAAAAACATGCACAGACAATTCCAAATTAAACCCTGCTGCTTGTTGATGTCCTAAGACACGAAACGATCGGTTTATGCGAGAAACAGGACTGTATTTATATTATTTATACCTCTAATACAGCGCTTCTTCTTTTGAGTTTTAATGGCGGGTTGCGAAGCAACTTCATAGTTGCATACTGCCATCTACTGTATCGGGTGCACGGCTTGAGGGCTATACTCGGCTCAGACCCTTTTGCCAGTATGAAGCCGATTTCAACGGTTACTGCAGAAAGCGTCAGCACGTACGCTCAGCTCATCACTGGAGGGGCGTGTGCACAACGGGTGAGATAAAACCTCAACGCCTGACTGAATCATCCCTTTTCGACGCCATACGTTGAACTTGAGGTAAGTCTTGTGTTCAGTTTCCTTAAAAATCGTCAACATTCACGCTGAGCATAGTTTCAATCGAGTTCCCGTCACATCCTATATTAACTCTACATATTTCGAACTGTTGCTGATTACATGTTGATTATTATTGATCCGTTTAAACTTTATTCATGTTTCTTTGACATGTTCATGTACTTTTTTCCAGATGAAACACAAATAAAGAATTAATAATTCATTTAAGATTTATTAATTAGGACAACATCAAATTATTTATCATGTCTGAGTAAAGTAGTGCAAATTTTGGGTAATATGAAAGTGGCTCCAACTTTTATGGCGCGAACAAAGCTAGCATTGACTAGCTATTAGCTTATTTTCATTGCAGCTTGGCAAAGCATTAGCCAGGCTAGACGCAATTTTTATTGAATGCAATTTACGTTAATAATATTTACAAGTGTTCTGTGGAAGAAAATTAAGTGGAACAAAATGTTAGCTGGTAGTTTTGTGACAAATCGCAGTTGATCCGACCCATGGTTCGGCTCGCATGTGATTCGCGGATTAATACGCAAATTTAAATGGGGAAAGTTCATAATTTGCATGTGTTTCAAAGGCTTGCAAATGTTAACATTCAAGTGATTTTAAACAATTTAATCGCAAAAAGGCGCTAAAATGAGCAGCTTTCTGTACACACATAAGCATATGCCATTGAATGTGTCCGGTCCAGCTCCACTCAGATGTGTAAACTTTAGAGAAGGTTGCGCTTATGTGTCTCATACTGTAGTCCATTAACATACATTTTGTAATTCGCTCTCCGTCTGTGTGTGCGCGCGCGCGTTTAAGTGCACTCAAAAGTGCACACACGCAGAGACGTCTTTCAAAAAAGCAAGCGAAAAAAAATCTTTTTGTTCTCGACAGGGCACATACAAACAAAACGATCTCCACTGTATTATTTTTCTAATAAAAACATTTGTTTATGTCTTAAGTGTAAGTATAGAGTCAGAAACCAATCTGTGGTTATTTGGTCTTAAAGAGACAGTAAGATTAATCAACCTACTAAAGTATGTGTCCTTAATGTTAATCAAACAACCTAAGACAATGAGAAAATAACTTTTTGTAGCTCTAAAAAATAATTATATTTAATTCATACAATAAGATTTTGAGAGAGAATGAAAGAGTGTTTCTTAGTCACATAGTTAGCCTATGTGATTCATTGCTGATCATAATTTGTGCCCCACTTAATGTTTTGTTTTAAAAAGTTATTGTATGTTAATATGATGTTCTATAGCTGACAATCTATGTTTCTTCTTTTTTATAGAATGTATCATATCGTGGAGTTTGTCAATTCAAAGGAGGTTGAAGTTGTCCACTCTAATTGGCTGGAAGGAGGCAAAAGTTTCTGGCCCCCTTTTGTATCTCTTGCAAAGCTCCGTAGGGCAACTAAAGATGGGGTGATGCCAGGTGCTGACTGGACTCGATTCAGAGTCCGTGTGATGTATTCACATGGTATAGTAGTGCTTTATTCTCAAATTACACAATTTCACACTTATTGAATTGAAACCTTAATAGCCATTCCATTTAGACCTTATCAATTTATTGTTGACAGACGTGTATGAGATTGCCTGTGCAAAGCTGCTAGAGGCAACAATTACCTCTGATCTAAATACTGAAGATGAGGACAACAGGCCAGAGTACATGAAGAGAAAGAATAGGTAGGAGTGGCCCATAATTTCCTTCAAAGCATTTGAATGACCGTGTCAAAGGTTACCATACACCTGGGCAAACAATTAGGCCGCAAGCTAGAGGGCCGTACAATGCACCCCAACCTCCTGTCAAAAAAAAAAAAAAAAAAAAAAAAATTTATTAAATAGAATTTATTCACTGTAATGCAAACTGAAATCCCAATGTAATAAATTTTAGAGAATGTAAAAGAATTGTAAGCAGCAGTGAAGAGGAGGAAGAGGAGCAGGGAAGGACCGCTGCACTTCGTGCCCCAACCAAAAAGAAAACTTACACTCAACTTGCACCAGCCCCCTGCATCCCATCTCTTGGTGGTAGGCCTGTTGCAGTTGGTACAATGGTTTCCATCAATCTTTTATATTAAGCATATGGGTGAAAGTAATATAATGGCCAATTGCACCTTTGTGACAGCTCTAGGTGAATGGAGTCAGCCAGCTGGTCAAGGTTTTTGGTCCCCAGGCCATATTTCAGAGACCACAGTGGATCCCCCTTCTGATGCAAACAACTCGGCAGCAAGTCCGCGGGCTTCTCCCCTTTCAGCGAACATCACAGCGCTTAGTCCACCATCGTGGTCTCCAGTCTCCATTACCAACAGCCTGAGTGCTACACCTACTGACACCCCAACCCATGCAGCAGCTGGCAGAAGTCAGTCATCAGACCAAACTGGATTTCAAGTAAGAAGGGCAAGAAAGCTATTCTATAGCCCATGGAGAGAAAAAAACACTTTGGTATATGTGTGATGAGATTAAAACATCTTTTTCTTCTTTTAGCTCACACCACAAGTATATGACACACAACACAGGTCTTCTCGGGAGGCTGTGCCTACAGGTAGGAATTCTACAAAGTGATCTCTCTCGGTTTACTCTGACATATCTACGTACAATGTTTTGCTAGTAATCTGCTATGCCTGCATTTTCTTGTGTCTTACAGCAATTGCTAAGGAGATTCTCATCCAGCTCGATTCTATTAGGGAGCAGCAGTTGCTCATCCTGGTGCAGCTCCAAAAAATCTCCAGCAGTCAAGCAGTTCCAGACTTCACGCCAGACCCAACACATTTTGGGCCCCCACTTTCAACTATTGAGGAGCTCCAATGTTTGGAGGAGACATTAAAGAATCCAGAGGAGAAGAAGAATTTGGTGAGTTAAATTATGGTTTAATTAGATCATTCCTAAAAGTCAGTCCCCACTCTCACTCATGCTATATTCCTTAAGTAACTAATAAGGTACATGTCTTTTTGTTTCAGACTGTTCTTCTTGGAATGGTCGGAGGCATGACTCTTAAAGACACAGTGGGGCGGGTCCTGAAAAGAACAATGAACTCTTCGCTGGCGAGACTCATTAATTGGAGTGGGGCCAACCGAAAGCCTGCATTCAAAGGGCTCACTTTGAAAAGTGTGGTTCTTGGTGAGTGTCAGTGCTGGAAACTGCACTGTAGTGACATCCCAGGGCTCTACAGTGCGACTGACCCGATGGCCGGTTGCATAAACCTTTAAGACTAGTCTTAAAAGTTAGTCATTAATTTTTTTCTTCAAGACTGATCATAATTGTTTTAAGTATGTTACATAGAAAGGTAGATTGGTCTAATTTAAATCCAAATAATAAGACTGATTAGCCCTAACTAATTGCTATTTAGTCAGACTCATTCTTAAGACGCAGTCTTAACGTCACGGCTGTTTATGCAACCGGCCAATGGGTTCTATGGGTGCACCCTCAGTTGACACTAATAACAGCGTATTTGCCATTTTTAAAATCTTATTTTAGTTTTAATATTTCTATACTCAAACTCTATTTAAAACATTAACATCATAACATTATCATGAATTGAAATGCATTAATGCCACTTCTGAGCCTCATTAAACAGTCTGTAAACATAACTAAATGCCACCTCTGCAGTACACAGACCTGCCAACATGTACGCATTTTGCGTACCAGGTACGCGTTTTGACCTCAAAGTACGCTGGTACGATTTGTCACTCTATACTACGCAAAAACCCGGTGAGTCCTCTGTGCACGCGTAGTGCTCAAATCCAGCAAAAGAAAAGTTTGACCAATCATATCGCTGGGTTCATTTCCCCAAATAGCAAGCAGGGATGATTGACCTATCAATAAAAAGAGACTGCAAATCGACAGCAACACAAAATCCCGCGGATCCTCTCCACTCCTGCATTCAGTACTGAATTCTCAAGCGAGGAATACAGCATACGGTACTTCTGACTCCTTGAGGTAAACGGGTATAACATGCTCAAGTATGTTGAACAACAAATCTAAATAAAATTGAAATCGCTAATGGCTTAGTATTATGAAAGTGCTGTATTTACTGACTGACAGCGCGAGTCTGGAGAAACAGGCGTTTATTTATTTATTCTCTTGATACGTATAGCCTACATGTGTTGCGTTATTGTGTTAATACTAACTAAAGTACCTAATTATGTTACATAACCTACTTATTTTGTAAGAAAACTAGCACATTAGTTACTTATGCATTTAAAAGCACCGTTGTCTCAGTGCTGCGCGAGCTCTCTCTCATACACACAAACGCGCGCGAGCACAGAGAGGGAAGATCATTGTAAAATGAAAATTGACGTGCTTGGTTTAAAATTTGTTCTTGCTTGTGTTATTTTTTTGTCAGAAAACATTTTTAATTATCCACCCGTGTGTTTAAGTTTCGGTAAATGACGGACTCTTTAGTTAACACAACCCCTCGTTATATAACTTCTTGATATTCTTGAATACTCGATTCGTTTTGCACTTATGGGTACTGTCTATTCACTGTTAACTGTTTTCTATAAATATGCTGTATTTGAACAAGACAAACATTCGCTGATTAAAGGTTAGCCAATACAAACATGTTACAAATAGATACCTTTTTTTCTGTGGGATTTAGTATATCCAATATTATTCCAATATCCAAATATTTTAGCATATTTGGATATTGGAATAATAAATTAAGTATTTTAAATAAATCACATATAAACTCAATGTTTACTCTTTTCTAAGGGTTTCTTAATTTTAGACTAGTTTTCATTACAAAACCTGTGTAAAAGACTCAACTGTCAGGTTAGTTGTATGTAAATATAACCTACTTGAAATTGCAAACACAATTTTTTAGTCCATATTAAATATGTGAATGTGATTCACTTGTGGTTGTCAGTTTGTATAAGCACACATTATGCAATGCAATATTAATCATGAATAAAAAAAATGCTTTTGAGCAGGTGTAGTGAAAATATAAAATAACAGTCAAAATTAGATTAACGAAGATGGGTGTGTGTTTGTGCTTTGTGTATTGTATTCTCAAAAATGTAAAAAAAAAATATGACCCCCCCCCCAAAAAAAACCCTGTGTCCTGTCCCATCACACTGGTACTCGAAAAATTTTTCCAAGGTTGGCAGGTCTGAGTACAAAGATGAATTATTACAGTATTTATTTATTAATAAGAGATGCCTCTTATTATTCTAACTCAATTTATGAATTTGACATTTAATAAGGTTAATTTTATAGTCAAATATCTCCTTATAATGGGAAGGTTATTCTAGCCTTTTTAGAAGGTGCTCCTAAATTTTTGAATGTGCTCCTAAACTAAAAAGAAATGTATCCCTGCATCCAAAATAAGTTTTGGTGGTTTTATGAGTAAAATCACATGGTCATGCTGACCTCTTCTATCTGTGTTTTTCTCAGATGCAGTCCGCCGGAATGCCCTGACCAAAGATAATACAGAAAAGGAGATAGAGCTCCTCATCACCAGGTGGCTGCAGCTAGCATCTGATAGGGATGGTGGCAGAAGCCAGAGGGCGAATAGACAGACAATGAATTAAACTGTTTTAAAATTTAAAATGTTGATATTGGAAAATTCGTATTTGAACTGATTGATTTTTTTTTTTTTTGTGCGTGTGTGTGAGAGAATGAGAGAGAGAGAATGTGTGTTCAAGTAAATAAAAAATGCATTAAACATGAAATCCTTGTGCTTCCTTGTGTGTTTTATTTTCAGTTATGTTGCATAACGGTTGCTTAGCAATTTTAGTATTAACCAATCAATAAAATCAAAGTTTAAACAAGCCCAAATAAGGAACGGGATTGGAGGGGAGCTTACGTTCTCTCACTCGGGGTTCCGCAATCGGGCCGCGTTAAAACCGAGCGCTCGCAGAGCAATCGGACCTAGATTCATGCCGAGGATCGGCCGAGTGTTCCAGCCTTAATCGTTCCGCTTTCGGCCCGCACAATTTTTGCTAGCTGGGAAATGAGCTTTCTGAATATGATTATTAAAGGGGACCTATTATGCAAAACTCACTTTTGCCTGGTGTTTGGACATAAATGTGTGTTGGCAGTGCGTGTACACAACCACCGTATAGTGATAAAAATCCACCCACTCCTTTTTTTTTATCCCCATAAATCATAAGCAGTGTCTCAGAATGAGCCGTTTCCAGATCCCTGGCAGTGTGACGTCACAAAAGCCACAGGCTCCGCCCACAGTGTTGACTGACACTTAAGTTTGAACATATAACCGCCCTGAGCGCGTTCCCAGCGAGTTCACTGGCGAGCGTTTTAGCTGGATGGATTAATCCACATAACTCTTTATTTACTACCTAAATCTGAGCTGCTGAAGACGAGGTGGATTAACTTGGTTTTACAGGAAATGCTCCTTCAGTTCTGTCGAAGTTCGTTTATGTCTGCGTGAATAATTTCACACTGGACTGCTTCGTGAACGAATATCAACACAAAGGGACAATACAAAACAGAGACTGTGCTAGAAATGTGTTACTTAAGGATATACAAGTAAAAACTGTTCTGATCCAGCTTACAGCCTCCAGAGTGACACTAAATACGGCAGTAATGAAGGTAAGGGCACTTTATTACAGTTCATCAGAGTTGATTTAACTGTTACGGGTATAAAGTTTATTAAGCACCACCCAAAAGGCATAAGGTCTTTATATATATTTGTTTACTGTTAACGTTAGTTGTAACCAGTGTTTCTGTGTAGGCTAACGTTACTTATCTATGTATGTTGGTGATAAAAAATACAAGGGAAAGAGAGAGTTTATGGATAATATTTTAATGCACACTTGCAGTGTTTTATTAAGCTCATACAGTGATTTTCTAGAGTGAAAACAGACGCTTCATCTTTTCTGTGAGGTACAACAACAGGCCTGTACTAATATAGTAGATTAAAAACAAGAAGACAATATAAGTTATAACCGTAATTGAACTAAACTATACCTGTTCTATGTCCATGCAGCATATATTCGTAGTTTCTGACATTATAGTGCGTCCTGACTGAATCCTGACAGGGGAGAACGAGCTCTTGAAGCTCCGCCCTCTTAGGCTGAGCGCAGCAGCTCATTTGCATTTAAAGGGACCGCACTGAAACGGCTCGTTTTTGCTCAACCACTAAAAGTAGCATTTATAACAGGCTATACAAATTATCTGTGGGGTATTTTGAGCTAAAACTTAACATACACACTCAGGGGACATCAGAGACTAATTTTACATCTTGTTAAATAGGGCATAATAGGTCCCCTTTAAATATATTTGTAATGAAACACTAATTGCAAATATAAAAGTTACATAAAATCTCACACTTTTGCTATAGACAAATCCGGCGAAACACGGAAGTAAAGCAGCGCCGCCATTACTGCGTGCCTTGCTGCTAAGGAAGTAGCAGAAGTAGTAGGGGTGTAACGATACGCTCAGGTCACGATACGGTACGTATCTCGATACGGAGTTCACGATACGATACGTATCACGATATTTTGAACAAAATGAAACTGAAATTCAAACAAGATTTATTAAAAAAACATGAACAAATTTCAATAATTTTCCTTGTTGTACATACAAGATCACATTTCAATAAAATAAATAAATATAAAAATTTAATAAAAACCTTCTGTATTCAAATTAACAGTTGAATAGGGCTGTCTGTCACTGAAAAAAAATGTTAAATTTAACATGAACTTAGACGTTTACATATCGCGTCTAAAAACGCGTGGAAGGCGCGGCCGCACCGCTTCTCCTTCTTCCCAAAGCGCTCGCGCTCCCGTGGCGTCGGTCGTTGCTATGCAACCATGAACTGAGCTCTCCAAGAGGAACAGGATGTTTCTGCAAAGGATAAATGATTTCTAGCCCTTGCATTAGTTCTACTACGAGATATATTGATGGAGATAAGATATAAAAACCACCATGTACAGCTATGATCAGCTGTTCGGCTGAGCTTTTGATGTTTTGTTACGGAAAGGCCATAGCTGATCGGTTGATTCTTGTCACACGACCTGCGGTGCGCTTGCGGCATTCTGAGAAGTTGAGAATTGCATGCGCGTCGCGACCGCGTTGATCCCATTATGAGCACGCCTGCCACGCGGCTACATTTGAAAATAATAACGGACTTGCACGCGGAAAAGACGCAATATGTGAACGGCCCCACAGAACTTCTTAAAGCAAAGCATCGCAAGCGTCTTTTGCTTTTCTGTGAGCACAGCTGTTGCTGTGGCACTGCGGTGAAAGAAAGCCACGACTTTTCTCACGCGACCATGCAAGAGACTGACATGAGAAACGTTTAAACCTGCTTGCAAGATTCAATGTGTGCGCGAAACACTTACTGAACTAGAGAGCTGATTGAGACAGGATAACTCTGGGAGTTGGAAGGGGTGTGTCGCGATTCTGCCTTCTCACATCGCGATACAGGTTCGTGGACCTGCGTATCGCGATTTCGGTTTTATATCGCATATCGTTACAGCCCTAAGAAGTAGCGTGTTGGTCCCGTAGGCTGTAGCAGATGTTAGCTATATAGTTTTTTTAGTACCTATGCTGTCCAGTGATGCCGGGCAGAGCGTGTTGTGTGGTTGGTTGTTTTAACAACAGCACAAAACTACAGGCCTGGAATAAAACCGTTTGTGTAATCCACGAAGCTTTGTTGCACATTGACTGCCCATGTTTACGGCCATACGGATTGCACAGAGTTCCTGGTCGAACGGAGGACCAAGATGTGCGTCAAAAGTGGATGAAACACATAACCGAGATGGCTCATCGCATGCCAGATGATTAATAAAATAATCTTGAATACCTATAAGAACATGTATTTTATTGCTACAACTGGTCGTGGCTAAGGCCATCCTTAAAAATATTTTGGTTTGCCGTAACAGCCAAAAAAATAAAAAATGGTCGGTAGGTCGTAAAAAATGTAAAAAAAAAAAAATTTTGTATTGCATCACATTAAGTGTATTGTGATTGTCAAAACATTTTAGTAACTAAGCTGAATTTTATTAGGTTTAGTGACATGTTACAATGTTTACATGGTAGGCTACAATTTCTGGTAAGCTACACTTTTTTATTATTTTTATTCAATTATTATTATTTAATTATTATTGTGATTTGATTTAATATTGACTCATTTGGATAAATATTAGCTAGGCTACACAAGGTAGGCATTAATTTTTCTCAAGAAAAAAACAACTCACCTAACTTAATGCTGTAAACATACAGAGAGCCCTATCAGCTGGCAGTATTATTTAAAAATAACAATTTAAATATAATGCATTTTTTTATTATAATAACAACTTTATTTAATGATATAAGTAAAAATATAATAAAGATGTAATACAGTACACATATCAGCCAAAACAGGTTCTGTGTGAGGGGCTGCTAGCTGACAGCGTTCGGTCATTTCTGAGAGATTTACCTCAGATGAAGGTAAGTGTGAATCATAGGTGTGAATACATAAATCCATTTTGAAAAACATGTTTACAAGAACATAACATTATACGTCGTTTGATGTTGTAATATTTTTTAATCTGTATTTCTAGCATGTCACATTTACAAGTACCAAACGGTATTTATTGTTTGAATTTCGTAATAAAATTGACAGAATCTGAGAGCTGAGATTTTTTTCTATCATAAGTAACCTGCTCTGTCTAGTCTGTCGGTCTCTGTGTCCTCTTTACTTCGCGATTTTTCTGTGCGTGAGAAAATGGATGTGTGGCGTGAGAGCGTATGAAAAGCGCCAATTGCGTGTGTCTCACATTTTATTGCATTTGTATTAGCTGTTTGAAGAGTAAAAAAAAAATCCGTGGGTCTTAACGCAATTACAATCGGCAAGTCGGTCGGACTAAAAGGGGAAAAAATAATTAATTGGGTCGGTCCTAAATTGACAGGGTCTGTCGGGTTATGGCAAACAAGAATATTTTTAAGGATGGCCTAATAATTATTTGAAACTTAAGCTTGTGAACATATTAGTAACACAGCTAGTAATGACAGCGTTCGGTTTTATTGTTGTCATCAATTAATACACTTCTTAATTACATTACATTACATTTTTACATTATTACATTATGTTGTCAATAAATTACCTTTATCGGTAAGTTTTGGCCACTGCCTGACATCATCTACCCATGTTCCCTTTCACCAGACATTTTCTTTAATGAGCAGGATGAACTTTAATTGAAATGTCATTAGAGGGCACCGGCAAGTGTCACACCGTCACACTTCGCAGGCACGCAGTAATGGCGGCAGGCAAGATGGCGGCGCCCATAGAGTTCGCGGCGGATTTGTGTATACTGAATCCTGAAATGGGCACTTTTTGTGACAGCAACCTCGGCATTTTTTTTATCAAAGATGTGGCTTGATGAACTAAAATCAGTATTCTTATGATTGCTCTGAACATTTCAGACCAAGTTCAACAAACGTTAAATTACTTTTTTTATAAACTTATAATAATTATAAAATTATAATAATTAATAATTATAAAATTGTTGGTGTGACAGGGTTGAGACTAGGGTAACTGGGTTGAAGAGACAAATACAGCTACTGTGTGTGTGTGTGTGTGTGTGTGTGTGTGTGTATGTGTGTTGCAAAAGAACAAATACACATTTACTTCAAAATTCTGAGTAAAATAAGACATAAGCGATTTTAACTGTTTAAACATTTGTACATCTGTTTCCATTAAAAGCAAGGCATGTTTAAACAAAACTTTATTTTATTCTTTAATTTATTTTAAAACAGTCTGATGACTATCATTTTTATTACTAATGTAGCCGAGTGGTTTCTTCACACGAGTAAAAACTCTTTGAATTTGTTTGTGACAAATACATCATTTCCACTTAGAAAACTTTTTAAGCATATAGTAAAAACAAAGCTCAAGAAAACTAATCTAGGTGTGATCTTTGTGATGTCGGAACACAACTTTGTGTTGGGTGATCCAGTCTTTATACTAAAAGAAAATACTATGGAAGTCATTTTCAAACTGAGAGTATGCTTCAAGATGTAATTATACAATATTCTCAATGATACAACATGAATATTATGGCTTCATGTTGCTTTAGAGTTTTGTTTGCTTGTTTTTTTACTAACACTTTTAACTTCAACATCCAGCACAAAATAAAGAAATGAGCTTAGGATGTTTCAGCGATTTCCATCTTCTTTGACCCTCCAATAAACAGGTAATGGAATGTTCTATCAAAGCGTCACAATATACAGTTAGATATTTTTCTGTGTGTGTAAATAGTTGTGCTAAAATCTATGTGCGTATTTTTACACATGGACATATTTTATCAGGGCTATGTCACAGCGAAGGCAAATAGAGGCTATAGATAATTTTCAAACATAATCTTTATATAGAATTGTATGTATCCAAAACACCAAAAAAGAGGAAATCACTAAGAAAAGAGGGTAAAGCACACATTGAAATGTATAGTTATAATAAAAATACAGAAACACATTCGTGAGCAGTTGTGAAAATCTGTAATTGTGGTTTTGCAAATTTTTTATTACTCTCCTAGTTTTAGTCATATTGTTCAGATAGCAGATGACACGGTTCACATTATGTTTGTTAGACTGTGTTTTGTTTTTTGCTGTCAACATTCAGAATAGGAATAAAAATGAAGAATTTAAGTGATAGTCTTTCTGCTTGAGAGTGTTTGACTAAACTGATGTTTCTTTTAGTGCAACTTTCCAGCTATCTATGATATGGGATCACATGACGCATCAACATGAAAAGTAAGTCTTGCACTGAAGTACACTTACACTAAGCAACGCCCTGAAAGCTGCACATTCATTAAAGGTTGAGGTTGTTCAACAGCATTCCACACTCTGGTAAAACCTGAAGATAAAATTAAAAAATGATGTGTGCACAAATCACCATGTAAATTCAAGCGTCAAATCACTAAGAAAAGGGTACAACATACAAGAGAAGCACCATTTATAATAAATACAGAATACAGAAAAAGCCATTCATGAGCGATTTCTAGTTTGTTACAAGTTTGTAACTCTGGTTTTGTAAATGACG
This sequence comes from Megalobrama amblycephala, assembly GCF_018812025.1. Taxonomy (NCBI): domain Eukaryota; kingdom Metazoa; phylum Chordata; class Actinopteri; order Cypriniformes; family Xenocyprididae; genus Megalobrama; species Megalobrama amblycephala. Next base: position 95,704 of record NW_025953374.1, on the reverse strand, counting down.
TTTTTATTACTCCACTAGATTTAGTCATCTTGTTCAGATAGCAGATGACACTATTCACATTTTGTTGGTTGGGATGTGTTTTTGTTTTAGGTGAAGACAAAACAGTGTAAGTGCTTTTCCTCACAAGGGAAAAACAGTTGTGTTTCAGGAAAAGTGCAAACAAATCAAAGAAGCATAAAAACACAAATGTCTCTAAACTGTTACATCCTGATATTTGGTTTGGTTTCAGAGTCAATTGACTGCTGGGAAAGACCTTGTGACTTGTGTGAAGTTTGATGAGGCCGAGAACACCAGCATTGTTAAACATGCGTTACAATAACAATGTTCAATAGAAAGAAGAATCCAACTGACTGAGACTGAGTTTGTTTCACATATAACTGTAAATTATCTCAGTAAAAAACAGTTCACTTGCATTTGCTAGTTATAACTATTGACATCTTCGATATGTTAAACACATTTTAGTATTCTGCTGATGAGGACAAAAACTGCTTATCACATGTTTTTGTATTCATTAAAAGAATAACAAATGGTGTTGGTGTTGACAGAATAAAAAAAATGGCTTGAATCATCCCACCTTTCACTTAAAACTACTACTTATCAACAGTAACTAATTTACTTAAAGAAAAAAACAAAAAAGCACTGGATGTTGGAACCTGACGTGTCTGTGACAAGAACTGTGTGTCTATGACTGTGCCTTGAAATGCACAGCTTTAAGTGTAATAGTTAGAAAAGTTTGAAGTGTAATAGCTGTATAAGAGAAAAACAGCAAGACTCACTTTTCATGTTGGGGCGGGTGTCTTGTGATCCCACATTGTAGACAGACCAGAAAGATGACCTAAAAGAAATGTCATTTGTTTAGTCTTAAGCAGTGTCATGTCGAAGAACTAGAAGAAGCCGTTTAATTCTCTTTATGCTGTATTTGATAGTGTTTTCATTAACTCCTGTGAACATGTTTGACCACATTCTGAGAGCAGTCTTTACAAACTGTACAAACATACAAAAACAAAGAAACAAAATGTAAACAACATCATCAACTAATGGAAAAATATCATTTACAAAACAACATAAACTTTCACAATAGACCAGGAGAGAGGATTTCTGTATTCTTTATAGTTAACTGTTTTTTCATATATGCCTTACACAAGTTCATAGTAAATTAGTCTCTTGAATGTACTTTTATGCAAATATAATACCTGTAGAAAGATTGTTTGATTTTATCTATAGCCTTTACAGGGGCATGTGACTTTATGGTTCTTAATGTGTTTGCAGCATAGTTCCTCTAACAAATCTGACAGAAGAGCACAAATGTACAAAGGTTTTTAGCACATATAGTAGCTTTATTTGAGACACAGAAGATGGTGATAATAGTTGAAAATCTATAATCTTTCACCTCAAGTGGGATGTTGAAAGAAATTATTCTGCAGACGTTAAACAACTTAGGAAACCGTTTGAAATGCTGGTTTGTCAAATAAGAAAGTTCAGTCATATATTTAAAAAGTTTCATCACACATGCTTTCCCATGTGAGGACAAGCAGTTACACTGTTTTGTGTTCACCTAAAACAAAAACACATCCCAACCAACAAAATGTGAATAGTGTCATCTGCTATCTGAACAAGATGACTAAATTTAGTGGAGTAATAAAAACGTCATTTACAAAACCAGATTTACAAACTTGTAACAAACTAGAAATCGCTCATGAATACCTTTTTCTGTATTCTGTATTTATTATAAATGGTGCTTCTCTTGTATGTTGTACCCTTTTCTTAGTGATTCGACGCTTGAATTTACATGGTGATTTGTGCACACATCATTTTTTAATTTTATCTTCAGGTTTTACCAGAGTGTGGAATGCTGTTGAACAACCTCAACCTTTAATGAATGTGCAGCTTTCAGGGCGTTGCTTAGTGTAAGTGTACTTCAGTGCAAGACTTACTTTTCTTACTTTTCATAGATAGCTGGAAAGTTGCACTAAAAGAAACATCAGTTTAGTCAAACACTCTCAAGCAGAAAGACTATCACTTAAATTCTTCATTTTTATTCCTATTCTGAATGTTGACAGCAAAAAACAAAACACAGTCTATCAAACATAATGTGAACCGTGTCATCTGCTATCTGAACAAGATGACTAAAACTAGGAGAGTAATAAAACATTTGCAAAACCACAATTACAGATTTTCACAACTGCTCACAAATGTGTTTCTGTATTTTTATTATAACTATACATTTCAATGTGTGCTTTACCCTCTTTTCTTAGTGATTTCCTCTTTTTTTGGTGTTTTGGATACATACAATTCTATATAAAGATTGAAAATTATCTATAGCCTTTGCAAAAGTGTAGAACTTTGCATCACAGCGGTGTGACATAGCCCTGATAAAATATGTCCATGTGTAAAAATACGCACATAGATTTTAGCACAACTATTTACATACACAGAAAAATATCTAACTGTATATTGTGACGCTTTGATAGAACATTCCATGACCTGTTTGTTTCTAACCTCATCTCTTTAATTTTGTGCTGTATGTTGAAGTTACAAAATTGTTAGAAAAAAACAACAAACAAAACATTAAATCAACATGAAACCATAATATTCATATTGACAATATTGTATAATTGCATGTTTAAGCATACTCACAGTTTTCTTTTAGTATGAATCTTGATCACCCAACACAAACTTTTGTGTTCTGCCCTCACAAAGATTACACCTAGATTAGTTTTGGCTCATGTGAGGAAACCACTCAGCTACATTAATAATAAAAATGCTGGTCATCAGACTGTTTTAAAAGAAATTAAAGAATAAAATAAAGTAAAAGTTTAAAGAAAATAGACAACATGTCTTGCTTTTATGGCAAACAAATGTATAAATGTTTAAACGTTTAAAATCGTGTGTCTTATTTTACTCATATATATTTGTTCTTTTGCAACACACATACACACAGACACTCTCTCACACACACACACACACACACACACACTATTAAAACTAAAACATTTCAAATGTATCAAAAGTAAAGACACATTCAGATCTGAAGAAGACTTCAGATGCCTCAACTCCTGTGGAGATATGACCCCAACCCCCTGCAAGGACCCCCAAACTCTGGATCAACATGCACCAGTGCTAAATTTTTCTATATATCCTAATCATTTGTTAACATATTTTCATAACTTCAATGAGCACATTGTTTAAATTACAGTTTTCACAATCACTTTGTTACTATTTTCAGAACCTTGATGTCATTTTTCACAACTCTAGACACAAAACTCACAACCAATGATCAAAATGCACATTTTTCAAAACTCTAACCCTTTTCTCAATTGCTTGGATACAATACACATAAAACTTAGATCATTTGTTCATTCAACAAAAATCACCTGTTCAATATGACACAACTGAACATCAAAGTACTACTATTTCAAAGGGCAATTCACACATTACAGGGAGTGCAGAATTATTAGGCAAGTTGATTTTCTGATCATATTTTTTTCCCAAGCACATTTTACCAATTCCAATCCACATCAATCTTAATAACTACTATTAATATTGTTTTTAATCATTTATAAGTGATATATAATTGTTCATGAAGGCTGGAGATGAAAAATGCCTTATATTCAGGTGTGCAGAATTATTAGGCAAGTTTTCTTTTACAGGCAAAATGAGCCAAAAAAGAGATTTAACTCAGACTGAAAAGTCAAAAATTATTAAATACTCATGAGAAGGACGCAATACTAATGCAATACTAGAAACTGCAAAGTTAAAGCATGACCAAGGGACAGCAAAATGCTCATTGGGTCAGCGGGGTCAGACAAAAACAGGTGGAAAAGAAAAGACACATGTTAACTGCAAAATAATTAAGAATTAAGTGTGAAACCATCAGGAACCCTTTAGTCTCCAGCGCCACCATTTTCCAGAACTGCAACCTACCTGGAGTCTCCAGAAGTGCAAGGTGTTAGGATCTCAGAGACTTAGGTTAGCTAAAGAATCCTAAAAAATGACCCGCACTTGATAAGAATCACAAGCTGAAGTGTTATAAAATACATGAAGACTGGGTTTTTATAGGCCTTATAGACAGACGGATTGAGAGTGACTCCTGAAGGACCAGCACCACATCCTCTTGTACCACTGTTTGAAGAATTTATCTTCCAGAATCTGGCAGTAAGTTTTGGAAGATCATTTTTAGTCCATCTCTGCAAGACAGACATTTCAGGATAAGAGATGGACTAAAAGTGAACTCAAACACCTTACTGCCAGATTCTGGATAAATTCTTCAAACAGTGGTACAAGAGGATGTGGTGCTGGTCCTTCAGGAGTCACTCTCAATCCGTCTGTCTATAAGGCCTATAAAAACCCAGTCTTCATGTATTTTATAACACTTCAGCTTGTGATTCTTATCAAGTGCGGGTCATTTTTTAGGATTCTTTAGCTAACCTAAGTCTCTGAGATCCTAACACCTTGCACTTCTGGAGACTCCAGGTAGGTTGCAGTTCTGGAAAATGGTGGCGCTGGAGACTAAAGGGTTCCTGATGGTTTCACACATAATTCTTAATTATTTTGCAGTTAACATGTGTCTTTTCTTTTCCACCTGTTTTTGTCTGACCCCGCTGACCCAATGAGCATTTTGCTGTCCCTTGGTCATGCTTTAACTTTGCAATTTCTAGTATTGCATTAGTATTGCGTCCTTCTCATGAGTATTTAATAATTTTTGACTTTTCAGTCTGAGTTAAATCTCTTTTTTGGCTCATTTTGCCTGTAAAAGAAAACTTGCCTAATAATTCTGCACACCTGAATATAAGGCATTTTTCATTTCCAGCCTTCATGAACAATTATATATCACTTATAAATGATTAAAAACAATATTAATAGTAGTTATTAAGATTGATGTGGATTGGAATTGGTAAAATGTGCTTGGGAAAAAAATATGATCAGAAAATCAACTTGCCTAATAATTCTGCACTCCCTGTACATTTCAAATGAGTGTCTATTCCTTACAATGATCTATCTATCAATTGATACAACTGCTCAAAATGATAAGTAACTGTTGCATTACTCTTAATGCATAGTTGTACAGAAACAGACAATCTTCCATGTTTACTGTAAATCATGAAAGTTTCAAGATAATGAGATTCATTGTCACCAATTAGCGTGGAGCATGAACCAATTAGACTACAATATCCATGGATGTAGCCTAATATTTTATCATAAAGCTTCATCAGACACTGTCTGTGGCCGCAAATACTGTACCACCTTTTCAGACTATTTACAGTATTGACAGTACTGCACTGATGCAGGCCCTTGTAATTGCTTGTCCAATTCTGCCAACTCGTTACTGATGATTGAGTGCACATTGAGGAATGAGTATATAGTAAAGAGTTGATTGGGATCCAATTGCAAGAGCATAGTGATACGTAACATGGAGCCAGCAGGTTATCCAGGTCACAATGGAGGTCAAGCAGTGGTGGGAGGAAGACGAGGAAGACGTGTTGATCAAAGGAATGGCAGGGGACAGGCACCCCTTCTGAGAGGTGGTCGTGGGCCTCGTTTGAGAGGTGTGGGGGAATGTGGTAGAGGACAAGGCCACGGACCAAGACAGCGGCAGCAACAGCATAGAGTGTCCAATGAAATTCGGGCAATAGTTGTAGACCATGTCATAAATCATGGCATGACAATGACTGAGGCGGCTACAATGATACAACCAAACCTCAGAAGGTCAACCGTGGCCTCAATAATCAGAACTTTCCGCAATGAGAACCGGTAAGTTATCAGCATGCACTAAACATTATGCTACTCTCAACTGTCAAATGACTGCATACCAATGTGTATCACAGAATAGGTGATGTGACCAAGTGTCTTCTTACTCTAATGTTCCCTGTAGAATTGTGACCAGGCCAAATAGTGGAGGCAGAGGCAAAATTCTAACTGACCAACAAGAGCAGGCCATGGTCGATTTGGTTCGGGCCAGAAATGATATTCGCCTTACAGAAATTTGCCAGCATATCTTGGACAATGAAGACATGTTCAACAATGTGGGATCCATAAGTTTGCCGACTATTGCACGCATACTGAAAAGGCACCAGGTATCTATAAAACAACTATACTGTGTGCCTTTCGAAAGAAATGCAGACAGAGTGAAGAAAATGAGGACTGAGTATGTTCAGGTAAGTTCAGTTTCAAGATGGCTGTTGTAAAAACAGTCCCAAAAATTATACATTGTACAGTAATCTCTAAATCTCTTTCCAAAATGTATTTTTAGAGGGTGATGGAGCTGGATGCTGATGATGACCATCACAAATTCATATATTTGGATGAGGCAGGTTTTAATCTGGCCAAGACAAGGAGGAAAGGTTGGAATTTCATTGGCCACCGGGCAACCATCCAAGTACCTGGACAACGTGGGGCCAACATTACCATGTGTGCGGCTATATCAGAAGATGGTGTGGTGGGACGCAGACCTCATATTGAACCATATAATGCAGCTCTTCTTGTCACCTTTCTTGATGAGCTCAATCAAGTTTGTAGAGCTGAAGGTGTGACCTATGTCATTGTGTGGGACAATGTCAGGTTCCATCATGCTCATGTGGTGCAAGCATGGTTTCAGGCCCATGCACAATTTACCACCCTGTATTTACCCCCATACTCTCCCTTCCTTAACCCGATTGAGGAATTTTTCTCCACAAGGTTCATGATAGGCAACCTCATGAACAAGTCACTCTTCTACAGGTCATGGATGACGCCTGCAATGACATCCCAGCAGACCAGTGTCAGGCCTGGATTCGCCATGCCCAAAGGTTTTTTCCAAGATGTTTGGCTAATGAAAACATCCATTGTGATGTAGATAAGAACCTGTGGCCAAATCCACAACACAGAGTCGATGACAATGTAGAAGTACAGTAATCACTCCTGTTTTGTTTCTTACAGTACAAGCAAGTTGAGGAACACTGCATTTGATGTTTTACAGTACTTTCTTTTCTATTTCATAGCTAATTATTTTTGCTTTGATTCAAATAAACCTATGTTGTGATTGTACTGTAGTGTTTTGCATCAATATATTACAAACTTTGTTCAATGATTCCACTGTGTCTGTAGTATTCTCTCTACTACTGCAGTACTTTTACAGAGATGTATTTACTGTACATGTAGTACCATAATGAAACCTGTATCACCTATTTTGTTCTATAATATTTAATGATTGTACGAACAATGACACAGTGAAACTATCGGTTGCTTATGTGTGGGTGATCTATAGTTGTTTCAATGGTATTTCACAGTAAATTTGTGTTTTGAACCAATGATGGTGCAAGTGCAAGATTTCTTTAAAGATGTGAATGCAAAATGCAGTGTTTTGAACATTAGACAGCCTGTGTTACAAGTGATAACCGTTTTGAGTTTTGTGTCTAGAGTTTTGAAAAATGACATAAAGGTTCTGAAAATAGTAGCAAAGTGATTGTAAAAAACTGTAATAGATTGTTAGCTAACTGGGTGATTTGTATATACATTTCTGAAATTACACAACTTGCACACTCTTGATTCCAGATTATTGAAATGTTGACATGCACTCCCTGTAAAGCTGCTTTGAAACAATGCATATTGTGAAAAGCACTATACAAATAAATGTGAATTGAACTGAACTGGACAATGTTATGTACACTAAATCAGTATAAGATATTTTTGTGTGAGAGCCCAGCGAATCCCCAGAAAGGTTTTGATGAAGACATCAAAGCAACTGTCATAAAACCATTAACACAAACACACAGGATGACCCACCGGGTTGACTCAGAATCACCTTCACTGTGAGTTAAATAAATAATTTTCATTCTTTTGTCTTTTTAACATAGATCCTATCTGTGAGTTTGGAAACACAGATACAGATGTTCCAGAAAGAACATCTCCCAAATAACACCTATTCTGGGGTGTGTAGGTAATGAGGACTCTTTGGCTTGATGAATATTTCTGATTCTTTGTCTTAGGAAAATAACATTAATACAGGGAGTGCAGAATTATTAGGCAAGTTGATTTTCTGATCATATTTTTTTCCCAAGCACATTTTACCAATTCCAATCCACATCAATCTTAATAACTACTATTAATATTGTTTTTAATCATTTATAAGTGATATATAATTGTTCATGAAGGCTGGAAATGAAAAATGCCTTATATTCAGGTGTGCAGAATTATTAGGCAAGTTTTCTTTTACAGGCAAAATGAGCCAAAAAAGAGATTTAACTCAGACTGAAAAGTCAAAAATTATTAAATACTCATGAGAAGGACGCAATACTAATGCAATACTAGAAATTGCAAAGTTAAAGCATGACCAAGGGACAGCAAAATGCTCATTGGGTCAGCGGGGTCAGACAAAAACAGGTGGAAAAGAAAAGACACGTTAACTGCAAAATAATTAAGAATTAAGGTGAAGAATTAAGTGTGAAACCATCAGGAACCCTTTAGTCTCCAGCGCCACCATTTTCCAGAACTGCAACCTACCTGGAGTCTCCAGAAGTGCAAGGTGTCAGGATCTCAGAGACTTGGGTTAGCTAAAGAAACCTAAAAAATGACCCGCTCTTAATAAGAATCACAAGCTGAAGTGTTATAAAATACATTAAGACTGGGTTTTAATAGGGCTTATAGACAGACAGCTTGAGAATGACTCCTGATGGACCAGCACCACATCCTCTTGTACCACTGTTTGAAGAATTTATCCAGAATCTGGCAGTAAGGTGTTTGAGTTCACTTTTAGTCCATCTCTTTCTGAAATGTCTGTCTTGCAGAGATGGACTAAAAATGATCTTCCAAAACTTACTGCCAGATTCTGGAAGATAAATTCTTCAAACAGTTACAAGAGGATGTGGTGCTGGTCCTTCAGGAGTCACTCTCAAGCTGTCTGTTTATAAGGCCTATAAAAACCCAGTCTTCATGTATTTTATAACACTTCAGCTTGTGATTCTTATCAAGTGCGGGTCATTTTTTAGGATTCTTTAGCTAACCTAAGTCTCTGAATCCTAACACCTTGCACTTCTGGAGACTCCAGGTAGGTTGCAGTTCTGGAAAATGGTGGCCTGGAGACTAAAGGGTTCCTGATGGTTTCAACTTAATTCTTCACCTTAATTCTTAATTATTTTGCAGTTAACGTGTCTTTTCTTTTCCACCTGTTTTTGTCTGACCCGCTGACCAATGAGCATTTTGCTGTCCCTTGGTCATGCTTTAACTTTGCAATTTCTAGTATTGCATTGTATTGCGTCCTTCTCATGGTATTTAATAATTTTTGACTTTTCAGTCTGGTTAAATCTCTTTTTTGGCTCATTTTGCCTTGAAAACTTGCTAATAATTCTGCACACCTGAATATAAATTTTTATCCAGCCTTCTGAACAATTATATTCACTTAAATGTAAAAACAATATTAATAGTAGTTATTAAGATTGATGTGGATTGGAATTGGTAAAATGTGCTTGGGAAAAAAATATGATCAGAAAACCAACTTGCCTAATAATTCTGCACTCCCTGTATATAGTTCTGGTATTACTGATCATCCTATGGTGCCAACACGCATGCACACACCGTTGTTCTAAGAAGATCATGCCCAGACATGTAATTTTAATGGATATAGCCAGTGTGGTGTAGGGGTAATATTTCCTTAATGTCTTGACTCAAATATTTTGACTCAATTAGCATATGCCCCATTGGCCAAACAGCACTGATTTTCACACCGAGGTGTAAAATTTGCTAAGGTGACTTTCACCCCACAATCAAAGGAAAAACATCAGTTCCCAACAGATTAGAAGAAGCCAGATACCCAGGATTCACCAAAATGTCATAAAAATGCCAATCTGGGGTAAGATATAACCCCCATAAATATACCCATATATCTAACTATAAATCCAACTAACCCTATATCTCATTGACACTCTTGACCTGCCAATCAGAGGGACAACACCCATAAATTCAGCCATAAAAACAACCATTGACAACCACTGACCTGCCAATCAAGGCTCACAGCACTCATAAAACATATTTGACATCCACTGACCAGTCAGCTTGAGTGACAACACACAGAACATTTGGGTCATAAATTTAGCCATAAATTAGGCCATAAATCACCTTTACTGACAGTGTATATGATACTCTACTTATGTCGAGCGCTGAGCACGTGTCTCTGCCAGCTAAAGAATGAACGTAGATTTACATTTAGCAGTTGATGACGTGACACACTGAATGTGTGATCATACCCTTAAAAAACTTAATTACCAAATATAAAAATATGGAAGCTTCATTTGAATCCATTTGGGTCAAAAATCAGAGAGGGTACATGCCTGATATTATTGTTTTAACTTACAGAACATGCAAAGGCGTTTCTGGATAAATGTTGATAAATGTACATTCCGTCGCCACACCCGCTGCGTGCCGGGTCACCTGCTCGGCTCGGCTTGGCTCGAAAACCTGAGGAATGCACTGCACCTGCTTTATCCATTATATGCATTATATACCTGCGCTACGTGGCAGAGCAGCTGATAACATGAGTGAGGTATCTCACCACACTTCTCTCCTTGCAGTTGCACAGAGAAGAGGTATGATGAGAATGAAATAGGGAAGCAGGACTCCTGCTACACTGTCGTGATTTGGTCTGTCAACTGACAGATGTGGTGTTATTGGTGCTTCCAGGATCTGTCAGGCCTAGAGCTTTTCCCATAGTGAGATACCTCACTCATGTTATCAGGGACTGGTTAGTCAAGTAACCTAATGTTACACAACAGGTCTCTTTATGACAGTTGCTACCTGTCACGCTTGAGCACGCTGACGCAAGAAGATAAACTCAAGTGCAGGTTTAATGGCAGATGAGGTAAATAACAACAGTTAGGTTAGAAGCTGACTCTCCCTCAGTGTCTGCGGGAAACTTACTATATGCTTTGAGCATGTGAAGGCAGTGTCTTTCAACAGGTGACACCCCATCCTCTAAAAGCATTTTGAACTTTACCGCATTAGCTGAGATGGTAGTCATTGGTTATTAGCTCCTATAGAAAAACAAAATGACATCAAAAATGTCAATGACTTCAATTAAGAGCTTGAATTGAGTACATGGACTTAACACCAAAAGCAGTTTTGATCATCAGTCACATTGAATTTATAGATTTACTTTAAACTTTTTCAATGCCAACATGTGTACATTTTATCTTGGGTGATGAAATGCTGATGTTTTTTCTTTTTCTTTGTAGGTTACCTGGAGAAAGGTGTGTCATTTTTTTGTGCAGAGAATTGATAAGGATCACATGTTTTGAGAGACTGCACCCAGTAAACTGGTAAAAAGATGTGAGACAAACTGCTTCACATTCCCGTAGAATCCTGTTGACAGAATCTCATCAAAACGTCACAAAGTAAAGTAAATGTCACATCATTTATTATAAATGGTCCTAAGCTCAGCCCTCTTCTGTCCTCACCTTCTGATGAACAGTTTATAAAGAGCATCAGACTGCATGAGCTTCTTCACTTTTCTCCCAGCCAGGGACTCTGAACAGGAATGAAATCAGGTTCCACTTCTTTAGTTATGATTAACTCAATTCTATTTGTTTTTAGTTACTTTGCATCAATATTGAATACTGATCAATGTGTACTGTTTTAATGTAACAGAATATTCTGAATAATGGGTGCCCGACTTACAGTTACAGTCATCAATGAGACTCCTTATACCTGGTATTTTGCCACCCAGAGCAACGAGGTAAGAAGTTTTGGTCCATTCACTACACAAGATTATTTAATTCTATACTCTAAATTCAGTAATGCTTTAGATTACAGCCTGGAAAGTACTGTGTAATTACAAAGAATTTACAGCGTAACTTTCGATAATTATAGTGTACCTATACAGTAAGTATGTGTAAGTATAGGGGAACAATATGTAAAGTATTGGGAATAAAGGGGTAACAACCAGGAAAATAACAAATTATTTATACTGTAAGTATTTTAGAACTAAGGGGTACTTACACTGTTATCCCTAGTGAAAAAAAAGTATACTTTATTGTATTTTAAATATATTCCCTTTTTCTATAGTACATTGCAAATATACTAACAAAAAATGTACCATCTTTAAATATATAAAAAGTATATTAGTATCATATTTTCACAATACAACTTTTAACACACTTTAAAATAATTGTACTTTAGTATATTTTCTAAAAAATGTATTTTAGGAAAATATACTTGAAGTGTAAGTTTAGTTTATTTTTTAAAAGTGTATTTATTTGCATTTTATAAAAATATATTTGAGGTATATTTTAACTGTGTGCTGAAAATGATCATTGTAACAATGCACTGAAAGTGTATTTAAAAAATACATTATTTAATATCCTGAAGTTGTAGTGTATCTAAAGTTAAATTTGAGTATATTTTTTAGTTATTTACTTATATTTACTTATTCATCCTTGGAATTCATTTTATTACTTGTGCTTATTTATTTCAGTATGACTAATGCATTAAAAGCCCATTTAATATATGCAGTGTAGCCTATAATTTCCAAATATGAGTAAATATGTTTAATAAGTTTACACTGGCAGAATCATTTTACAATCGAACACACAAATCTATATTAAACAACACACCAGCAGCACAATAACGTTACATGCGAAAAAATATGTCGAGTGGTTAAACTTATCGGAATTCAAATGTCTCTTCAACTTGGTCTGTGACCAATCAGATTTTGTTGCTCACTGCCTTCAACCAATCAGAGCTGCTGACGTCACGGTCGTCGTCTGAATCCCCTCGCTCAGTCACTCAGGTGAATTATAATGTCCCAATGTATAATTTATTTAATAAAACACTGAAAGCGCAATACATCGCTCAATCTTGGGAATTCTGACCAGTTCAATCAAGTGACATCGCAGACTGACCGTGATGGCGACGACAACCGGCTAATCTAATGGCCTACGCGATCCTGAAAGAACCGGAGAAAAGTGCTGCTATTGGGAGGTGAGTTGTAGTCTACCAGTTAACAAACTTTTTTTTTTTTTTTTTTTTATAAACGGAGAGCAATATTTTGGCTTAATATCTCCTTTTTGAGTTTGTGTGTGGTGGTTTATGGCACATTGTATGCAGCACCAAAACATTCATATGATTGGTCAAATCGACCCGTATTCTGTACGATATTCATAAAGTGTTTTATGCTTGACTATGAACCGAAAACAATATCGACATGCCATTCTGATACAGTTCCCTGCTGCTAATCCTCATTTACTGTTCAGAAATAGTATTGGTTCAATGTAGGATTTAGACAGACTATTGTAAACGTGAATAAAGAGTTGATCATGACCTTCTATCTTTGGTATATTCTGTCATCAGATGCTGTTCTTCACGAGTCTCTGCAGTCATCATTGTGCCATCAGACACAACGAGAAGCTCATCAGAAAATGGAATATAATGTGTAATTTGTATTTGTGTATAGAGGGTCACCATTGGTCCAATAATTTTTTTTCTTTAATGAAAAACATGGTAAGTTTTGCTGAATGTATGTTAAGTTTAAATAAAAACCATTGGATTTGTTAATGAAATATGTCTCTTCATTAGTGATGTTGTTACATTTTATTTATTTTAATGGCCTTGAAAACAAATGCATTCAACTTTGGGAAAATGTGGTAAACTGTATTTAAATAGTAGCACAACTGTATTGTGTGAGATTATGTAATTCAAAGTACAGTAGTCAACATTTGAAGTGGATCAAAAAAGTTCAGCAAAGTTGTCCTAAGAAGGTTTTAGGACAACTTTGATTAAAGGTTTTGATCCGCTTCAAATGTTGACTATATTATACAAAGTATAAGTAATAACAAAGTGTATTGTTATTGACTGCAAAGTGTGTAATTTTTAGTATTTGGAATAAGCCAAAGGTACTGAGCATACAGTATATACTATTACCTGTAAAATAATATATTCATTGTATATTGCTTGTGTGTTCGGAAGACACTCGTAATTATTTTGTAATGTAATTAAATTACAAATAAAGTGTACTTATAACACAAATAAAGTATACTTATAACACAAATAAAAGTATACTTTTAACACAAATAAAGTATACTTATAACACAAAGTATATTTATAACACAAATAAAGTATACTTATAACACAAATTAAGTACACTTTAATATCACTAATCAAGCATGTAATTAGTCCCTACACAGGCATATACTTAAAGTGTACTAAGTATACTTGAAGTTGTTCCAATTTAGCACACAAAAGTACACTAAATATACTTAAAGTTGTATTTTAATTGTGTGGTGTTTGTACTTTTGTAATAAAACAAAGAAGCAACCACAGACACGAGTGTATATTCTTCTCTCTACTTTACTCTCTCTTCTTTCTCCCTTCTCTATTGCCATCTAGTGGCTACACATTATCTCTGCAGACACAACATTTCCCCTTTTCTTTGAAGCATTTTTGTTAGGGTACTGTCTTGGAACATTACAACATAATACTAACATAATCCAAACATCACAAGTAAAACAGGATTACTTTAAGTAAATAATTTACCTCTTTATATAAAACCAGTAATATTAACAAAACAAATGGTGTATTTACTCCTGAATTTAAAGAACACTTTCTTTAAGGAGTGCCTTCATAACATTTAAACTAATCCCAGTAAACAACCCAAAACAACAAGTGACTGGATTTGAACCACTGACTATTTCAGCACCTATTTATTTCTCTAACACAAAGTCCTTCATCCAAGCTGGTTGTTTCAGAACTCTTGCACTTCTTCTAGGACTCTGTTCCTTCACATCACCCTGAGCCTGAGGCTGTACATTTGGTTTCTCTTCTGTCGTTTTCCCCAAGCTTATCAATACCTCATTTGGAACTCCAGTGAGACTAGATGCATTCCATTTCTTCCCATCCTCCAGCAGGAAGATATTTGGACCAACTCTCCTTTTCACCAAACATGGAGCAGTGTACCTTTGTGAACATGCTCTGGTTTCTTAACACGCACCCAGTCCTTTTCCTTGAATTTAGGTACCTTAGCTCCTCTTCTTTGGTCAGTATATACTTTACATTTCTGCTGTTTACATGTCACTGTGTTTTAGATCTCAGGATATGTCTTCACTTCTGCGCTGACAGGCAGGACATTCAGCTTTGTAGGCATCTTGCGGCCACGCAGGAGTTCAAACGGTGTAGCCCCTGTGGTAGCATGTGGTGTCGCCCGGTAATTATGCAAGAACTGTGTCACAGCCGATTTCCAAGGCTTCCTTTCCTGAATTGCAGATTGGATGCATTGTTTCAACACTCTATTAAATTGTTCTACTGCTCCGTTGGCCTGTGGATAATATACGCTGGAGTACAAATGCTGAAAGTTATGCTCCTTCAGAAAGTCAGCAAAAGCAGTGGATGTTAGTTGTGGACCATTATCTGACACTAAGCAGAGTGGAGTACCTTCTCTACTGAAGATGGTGTCCAGAAAGTTTATGATGACATCTGATGACACTTGCGATGCAAAAGCTACTTCTGGCCACTTACTGTAGTAGTCTACTACCGTTATGGAGTAGCAGCAATCCCATGTAGCAGATTCAAATGGTCCCACAATATCGATGGCTACCTTTTCCCATGGACCATTAACACTCTGAGGTCTGAGGGTATCGCCGGCGATACCACCGTGGTTTTTTCTGATCAGTGTGAAAGAGACTCAAAATACTCTGTCAATGTTGCACATAAAATCAAGAGTTATACACCATTTTAATCAGTGGAATATCTTCTTTCATTTGTATACACTCAGAGTAAAAACAAAATGTTGTGCTTTTTGTAAAATAAAGAAAACTAACATGATGCGTGATCTCTCGTCTCCCTCTGAACGAAGTCCAATCTGATAGTTCTTAGAAAATGAACTGTAACTTAGTGAATACTAATGACAAAAAAATTACACTTATGTCTAAAAAAACGTTAAGATGTCAGGTTTTAAAACATATAAGTCAAATCGAAAACAAACCTTCTGTGTTTATGTAATCTGTATGAAAAGAGAGCCATGTCAGAAGTCTGTGATTCAGCTCATTATCCGCTAATGCGGCCACGCCCACGGAGCCAGCGCTATTCAGACGCAAATTCAGTCGATACATGCATTCGTCATCTCAATCGTGTATTTATTGTCTTCAAAAGTGTTTTGAATAGCCATATTTAGCGATCTCTTGCCTCTGTTAGTTCCTTGATTGTCACATGAGATGCCTTTTCTTTTACTGAGGCATTTGTGGACAAAAGGGGCAGAGCGCCCTCCGGCTCAAGTATGAATTAAAACACAGCATGTTCTTCATATCATGTGCAATAATACGTGCATGCATGAGATCACAAAAATCATGTTTTTTTTTGTCCTGAGTGGACTTTAATCCTGTTATCAGCATGATCACAGAGGGTTTTTTCACAGCCTACCTGACTGAAAGGCCTCATTAATATGCAAGTCATTTCAGGTCATTATTATTCAATTCTTTTGTCTTCTCAGGTGAGAATCACCCATTATACATGAGGATTCACGCCTCCATGCATACTGTGTTTCTTGACCAAAAGTGTCTTAGAAAATTTAAATCTCTCTATTGTTTTATATGAAGGAGTAGGAAGGATAATTTTTACTTCATTCTGAAGCAAAAACTCTAGTCTACAACCTCCAATACTCAGAATCCTTGTGAACACAGTTTTAATATATTTTTTTGGCCTTATTTCAGTGACTTAAGTTTTTTGTTTTTTCAATAACCACACATAAACGTTATTCCTTCAAAAACACAAACATGTACATACATGTTCCTCACATATTATTGTAGCCTAGTTTGTGCTGAATACAGTGTAATGACACTTTTGTCATTAATAATTAATAATAATAATTCCTTACATTTATATAGCGCTTTTCTGGGCACTCAAAGCGCTTTACAAATTGAAGGGGGAATCTCCTCAACCACCACCAATGTGCAGCATCCACCTGGATGATGCGACGGCAGCCATATTGCGCCAGAACGCCCACCACACACCAGCTTATTGGTGGAGAGGAGACAGAGTGATGAAGCCAATCACTGTATGGGGATGATTAGGAGGCCATGATGGACAGAGGCCAATGGGAAAGTTTGGCCAGGATGTCGGGGTTACACCCCTACACTTTTCGAAGGACATCCTGGGATTTTTAATGACCACAGAGAGTCAGGACCTCGGTTTAACGTCTCATCCGAAGGACGGTGCTTTTTGACTGTATAGTGTCCCCATCACTATACTGGGGCATTAGGACCCACACAGACTACAGGGTGAGCACCCAGCAACCTAGTTTTCCCAGGAGGTCTCCCATCCAGGTACTAACCAGGCTCAGCCCTGCTTAGCTTCAGTGGGCAACCAGTCTTGGGCTACAGGGTGATATGGCTGTTGGCAAACCCTCAGGGGTCTGAGGATTTTTGGGACCCTGGAGAAGTTTTGACATGCCCTGACATTTGTGCTTTTTTCAGTTGTTCATAAACATATTTATGGAAAAAGTGTCATTACACTGTATTCAGCACAAACTAGGTGTTACGGTATATAGGAGACAGACACAGATGTAACAGGTAATGGATGTTTATTT
Organism: Megalobrama amblycephala; assembly: GCF_018812025.1. Lineage (NCBI taxonomy): Eukaryota > Metazoa > Chordata > Actinopteri > Cypriniformes > Xenocyprididae > Megalobrama > Megalobrama amblycephala. The sequence goes on along the minus strand of NW_025953374.1, from coordinate 78,165 downwards.
GACCACAGTAGAGCAGGTGAACACACACAGATGAGTGAACTGGTTATATTGAAGTTTGAGCAGGTAGTATGAGGAATAGTTACTGTCCTTTCTCTTTGCAGGTAGATGTAAGTTGGAGCTTGGGGATCGCTGGAGCACAGAGGAGATCGCTGGAGAACTGAGGAGCTGACTGAAACACACCCACACAGCAGACGAGGCACACAGAGGGAAGGAGACACGCTGGAGACAGGTGAGTATACGAAGAGGAGTCCTTGAGGTAAGCATAACATGGGTATATGCGAACAAGACCGGACGTGGAGTGCTGTGTGCGTGTGGGTTATATAGTGCTGTTGATGAGTGAGGTGATGAGGTGCAGGTGGCGGTGATCAGTATTCTGGTGATGGCGTGCGCTGTGATTGGATGTTGGAACCTGACGTGTCTGTGACAGTACCCCCCCTCCACGGCCCGCTCCAGAGGGCCGAGGACCCCGACGCCGTGGTGGTCGTCCTCTTCCCGCGGTGCCGGTCTCTCAGGGTGACTGTCGTGGAATGTTTGGAGTAAGTTGGGGTCTAAAATGTCGTTCCTTGGGACCCAGGAGCGTTCCTCGGGGCAGTATCCTTCCCAATCCACAAGATATTCCAACTGACCACCACGACGTCGGGAGTCAAAGATCTCCCGAACCTCATATGCAGCTCCGTCCTCCAGGATGAGTGGAAGGGGGGGTTCGGCGGGAGCCACGTCAGGTCCTGTGGGAAGAACAGAAGGGTGGTGAGCTTTCAGGAGTGACACGTGGAAAGTGGGGTGTATACGATACCCTTGTGGAAGACGGAGTTGATAGGTGACTGGGTTGACCTGCTTGACGATTGGGAATGGGCCAATGAATCTGGGACTCAGCTTTCTGCAGGGCAGACGCAGTCTGATGTCTCGGGTGGATAGCCAAACCAACTGACCAGGCTGGAAGACAGGGGTGTTGGAACGTCGGAGGTCAGCTACCATCCTGCGTCTGCGCAGGGCTCGTTGCAGTTGATGGTGTGCTGAGTCCCAGACCCTCTCGCTCTCTCGGAACCAGTAACCAACTGCCGGAACGTTGGAGGGTTCCCCATCCCAGGAAAACAGTGGGGGTTGGTAGCTGAGTACGCACTGGAACGGTGTGAGTCCTGTAGTAGACTGTCGGAGGGAGTTTTGGGCGTACTCGGCCCAACCCAGGAACTGGTTCCAAGAGTCCTGGTGGTCATGACAGAAGGTACGGAGGAAGCGGCCGATCTCCTGCACCTTCCTTTCCGTCTGCCCGTTCGATTGCGGGTGGTATCCGGATGTCAGGCTAACGGCCACACCTAGGAGGGAGTAGAACGACTTCCATACCCTGGATATGAATTGGGGTCCTCGGTCGGAGACAATGTCCTCTGGTATTCCAAAGTATCTGAAGACTTGGTTGAAGAGGATCTCGGCTGTCTCCATGGCAGTGGGTAATCCTGGAAGTGGGATTAGACGGCACGATTTGGAGAAGCGGTCCACAACAACTAGGATGGTGGTATTTCCGTCTGAGACAGGGAGATCAGTAATGAAATCCACTCCTAGGTGTGACCATGGGCGATCTGGAACGGGCAGCGGAAGGAGTTTCCCAGCTGGCAGATGACGAGGAGATTTGGAGATGGCACACTCCCTACAGCCCTGCACGTACCTTCTGACATCCGAAGCCATCCCTGGCCACCAGAAGCGTTCTTTAAACAACGAGAGGGTTTCATTGACCCCCGGGTGACCAGTGCCAAGTGACGTGTGAGCCGAGTGAATGGTGGGAGTGCGTCGTGTCCGTGGAATGTAGAGCAAGCCGGGTGGACAGCCCGGCGGAGGGTTTGTGGAGGCATTGGAGGAGGGAATGGTCTCTTCTGACCAGGTAATAGGACTTACGATGAGAGAGCTCGGGATGATGGGTTCTGGTTCCTCGGTCTGTTCGTCAGGAGCATGGAGACGGGAGAGAGCGTCGGCCTTTACATTCTTGGTGCCTGGGCGGTAGGAGATGGTATAATTGAAGCGGGAGGAAAAACATCGCCCAACGGGCTTGCCTGGGGTTCAGTCTCTTTGCTGATCGAAGATATTCAAGGTTTTTATGGTCGGTTAGCACCAGGAACGCGTGTTTGGCTCCCTCCAGCCAATGCCTCCACTCTTCCAAGGCAATCTTAACAGCAAGAAGTTCCCTGTCACCGATGGAGTAGTTGACTTCCGCCGGGCTGAGCTTGCGGGAGAAGAAGGCGCATGGATGGAGTCTACTTGGCGTCCCCTGCTGCTGCGACAACACCGCTCCCACTCCAGTTGTCGAGGCGTCCACTTCTACGACGAACTGTTTCTCTGGGTCTGGATGTACGAGTAAGGGAGCGGTGGTGAAGGCTTCTTTGAGCTGGTTAAAGGCGTTGGTGGCTGCCGGGGTCCAGGACAGAGACATGGGCTGATGACGGAGCAGGCTGGTGAGTGGATGGGCGATGGAACTGTAACCTTTGATGAAACGTCTGTAGAAATTGGAGAATCCGAGGAAGCGCTGGAGTTTTTTTATGGTGGTGGGTTCTGGCCAGTTGGTAATGGATTCCACCTTCCTCTCGTCCATCCAGATGCCACTGTGGTCGATATTGTAGCCCAGGAAAGAGATGGAAGGTTGGTGAAATGAGCATTTCTCTGCCTTGAGGAACAGGTTGTACTGGCGAAGTCGGGTGAGGACCTCCGCAACGTGTCGGTGATGTTCGGCCTGGCTCCGGGAGTATATGAGAATGTCGTCGATGTAGACTAGGACAAAGCGATGGAGAAACTCCCGGAGCACCTCATGAATGAAGTCCTGGAATACGGAGGGGGCGTTGACCAGTCCATACGGCATTACTAAGTACTCGTAGTGGCCAGTAGGGGTGATGAAGGCGGTCTTCCACTCGTCCCCCTCACGTATCCGGATGAGGTTGTACGCGCTGCGGAGGTCCAGCTTCGTAAACACAGTGGCACCACGGAGATGTTCCAGGGCCACTGGGACGAGAGGAAGGGGATACCGGAACTTGACGGTTATTTTGTTGAGGGAGCGATAATCAATGCAGGGCCACAAGCCTCCGTCCTTTTTAACCACAAAGAAGAAACTGGAAGCAGCAGGGGAAGTAGACGGCCTGATGTAACCTTGGGCGAGGGCTTCCTTGATGTAATCCTCCATGGCCTTCTCCTCCGGGATGGAAAGTGGGTATATCTTACCCTTTGGCACTGGTTCACCCGGAAGCAGGTCGATGGCACAATCCCATGGCCGGTGTGGAGGCAGCTTGGAAGCCCGTTGCAGGCAGAAGACATCGCTGAAGGGGGCGTAACACTTGGGGATGTCGACGGAGCGTTGTTCGACTGGACTTTCGATGGACGTGGCGCAGAGAGAGAGGTCAGGTGAAGAAGATGGTGGAACAGAAAGTTCAGCCAGGCAGTGAGAGAAGCAAGTGTCGCCCCACTTCAGGATTTCGCCCGTTTTCCAGGAGATGATCGGGTTATGCTGCTCCAACCAGGGGCGCCCCAGAACCACGTCAGCAGTTGAGTCCTCCAGAACCAGCATATGAGCCTCTTCCCGGTGTAATAAACCAACTTGAATGGTTACTGGTCCAGCCACGGTGCGGACGCGCTTACGGCTCAGGGGTCTGCTGGTTAGTGAGTTGAGCGTGTAGATGGTAGGAGATGGAGTGGTCTTGAGACGAAGGTGGCGGCAGATGGCTCCGGAGATGAAGTTGCCGGCTGCCCCCGAGTCGATGAGCGCGACCACTGAAAGGGAGACATTGGCGGCAGTAAGATTGACGACAGTAGTGAGTGGTTTCAACTTATGAGTAGCAGGAATAATGGCACTCACCAGGGGTCACGGAGGTCGTGTGGGGCATGCAGCAATAGCATGCCCGGGTTCACCACAGTAGAGACAGAGACGGAGGGTCAGCCGGCGGCGGCGTTCTTCAGAAGATAGACGAGATTGTTCCACATCCATAGGTACTTGGGCTGGTTCTGGGGTGCTGACAGGTTCGGATCGGCAGAGGAGCACGTTGGAGAGGGACTGGTCCTGGTGCTCTTGGATGCACGCTTGCATGCGAGTGGCGCAGCGAATGGAGAGCTGGATGAACTTTTCGAGGCCGATGGAGTCCTTGCATGCAGCGAGATGCAGCCGCACCCGAGGTTCCAAACCTTGGCGATAAGTCGTTATTAGACCTTGTTCATTCCATCCGCTGAGTGCTGCAAGCGTTCTGAATTGCAAAGCATAGTCGTAAACAGACAGAGATCCTTGTTTCAAATTATAAAGTTTCTCACCAGCTGAAGAGTCCGTGATCGGTTTCCCGAACACTTCCCGGAAGTGGGAAATAAACGCCGAGTAGGATTGGGTTACAGCGCCCTGCTGGGACCAGATGGAGTTGGCCCACTTTAATGCTTTGCCGCTGAGCTGAGATATAATGAACACTATTTTGGAGGTGTCACTCGGGTACAGGTGCGGCTGCATCTCCAGGACCAGTGTGCATTGCAGCAGGAATCCGCTGCAATCCTCCGCCGATCCTGAGTAGGGCGCCGGTTTGGCCATGGGACTGGCGTACGGCGGCAGTGAAGGAGGAGTGTTGACATCGCTGGTGGTGTTAGCTGGTGCAGGTGAAGGGACAGTAACTGGAGATGGCAGTGGATGATGAGTGGATAATGTGCGCCGAAGTGCATCCACAAGTTCCTGGAATGGATCTGGCTGGCTCATACTGGGTCTGCGGTGTTGGTCCGGTCTTCTGTTACGGTATACAGGAGACAGACACAGATGTAACAGGTAATGGATGTTTATTTGACCACAGTAGAGCAGGTGAACACACACAGATGAGTGAACTGGTTATATTGAAGTTTGAGCAGGTAGTATGAGGAATAGTTACTGTCCTTTCTCTTTGCAGGTAGATGTAAGTTGGAGCTTGGGGATCGCTGGAGCACAGAGGAGATCGCTGGAGAACTGAGGAGCTGACTGAAACACACCCACACAGCAGACGAGGCACACAGAGGGAAGGAGACACACTGGAGACAGGTGAGTATACGAAGAGGAGTCCTTGAGATAAGCATAACATGGGTATATGCAAACGAGACCGGACGTGGAGTGCTGTGTGCATGTGGGTTATATAGTGCTGTTGATGAGTGAGGTGATGAGGTGCAGGTGGCGGTGATCAGTATTCTGGTGATGGCGTGCGCTGTGATTGGATGTTGGAACCTGACGTGTCTGTGACAGTACCCCCCCCCCTCCACGGCCCGCTCCAGAGGGCCGAGGACCCCGACGCCGTGGTGGTCGTCCTCTTCCCCGCGGTGCCGGTTACAAAGGCTACAATAATATGTGAGGAACATGTATGTACATGTTTGTGTTTTTGAAGGAATAACGTTTATGCGTGGTTATTGAAAAAACAAAAAACTTAAGTCACTGAAATAAAGCCAAAAAATATATATTAAATCTTTGTTCACAAGACTTCTGGGTATTTGAGGTTGTAGGCTAGAGTTTTTGCTTCAAAATGAGGTAAAAATTATGCTGCCTGCTTGTTCATATAAAACAATAGAGAGATTTAAATTTTCTAAAACATCATTGGTCAAGAAACACAGTATGCGTGGAGGCGTGAATCCTCATGTATAATGGGTGATTATCACCTGAGAAGACAAAAGAATCACATAATAATGACCTGAAATGACTTGCATATTAATGAGGCCTTTCAGTCAGGTAGGCTGTGAAAAAACCCTTTGTGATCATGATTCAAATCGCATCATGGTGTCAATCAAATATACAGAAAAAACAGCAATACTGTGAAATATTATTACAATTTAAAATAATGGTATTCTATTATATTCTTTAAAATATGTATTTCTGTGATGCAAAGTGTCTGAACAATTATGTTACCTCTATGGCATTTCATATAGGCTTTTAGCTTAAAAGCATGCACATTTGGAGAAATATTGATGGATTCTCATATATTTGTCAATTTTCTATACAGAAGAGTAATATTTATTCAGGATTTATTGTCATTACTATGAGTGCTGCATACGTGTTTTTTCAATTCATACTTGCAGCCGGAGGGCGCTCTGTACACCTTTAGTCCACAAATGCCTGAGCACTAAAGAAGAATAGGCAATCCAGGAACTAACCGAACTAACAGAGGACAGAGATCGTTAACTATGGCTATTCAAAACACTTTTCAAGACAATAAATACACGATTGAGACGATGAATGCATGTATTGACTCAGAATTTGCATCTGAATAGCGCTTTCTCCATGGGCGTGGCCGCATTAGCGGATAATGAGCTGAATCACGGATTTCTGACATGGCTCTCTTTTCATACAGATTACATAAACACAGAATGTTTGTTTTCTTACACGAATGTTTTGACTTACACGATTTAAAACCTAACATTTCAACGTTTTTTTAGACACAAGTCTAATTTTTTTGTGATTAGTATTCACTAAGTTACAGTTCATTTTCTGAGAACTATCAGATTGGACTTCCTTCAGAGGGAGACATGAGAGGCGCCGGTGCAGTCTTGGCCGTTTTGTCGTTTAGCTGACGTCAAACATGAGGCAATCAGAGTTTCTACACTTCTGCCCATTTTTGGCCACCAGTAGAGCTCGCGAAGTCTTTGTTTTGTCCGTACAATGCCTTGGTGTCCTTCGTGAGCTAAGTTCACCAGTCTTGTACGCAGTGACAATGGAACCACAAGGCAGTGATCACCCCACATAATTAAGGGACCCTCCACGGACAGCTCGTTTCTGATGTGAAAGTAAGGTTCTAGTTCTTGTTTCACTGACTTCTTGGTTTTAGGCCAGCCATTCTTGATCTGTTCATGAAGTTGGGCTAACTGGGGGCAGCTCTCCGATGCAGAAGAGAACTCAGAGACCGACAAGGCAAGTAAGTGAGAAATAGTGGCAACCATTTCAGGTTCATCTGTTGGGTCACTTGTCTCAGGTAAGGGGAGCGTTTTAAGTGCTTGGTGGTCAGTGCGCAGAACAAAATGCCTACCCCAGAGATACGTCCTCCATTTTTCAATACTCCACACACAAGCCAGTGCTTCCCTCTCCACAGTCGAGTATTTTCTTTCAGCTGGCGAAAGAGTTCGGGAGGCCACTACATGCTCCGTACCATCAGTGTGTAGCTGAGAAAGGACTCCTCCCACACCGTAATCAGAAGCATCAGTACTCACGTAAGTTGGCAATTGTGGGTCGAACAGAGCTAGAATGGGGCTCTTTGATAAGAGTGTCTTCAGGGTGACAAAGCTTTGGTCTGCCTTATCAGTCCAGAGAAAGTTCATGTCAGTGGAGGTCCTCAAAACAGCACGGAGGGGTTCAACCACTCTTGCGTAATCAGGTATAAATTTACTATACCAAGATGTAAGGCCCAGGAATGAGCGCAGTGAAACTGTATCATGGGGAGCAGGTGCGTGCTGCTGTCGTGCACGCACCTGCTGTCGCAGGGTCTGGATGTAGTCCCTCAGAAGAAACCGTGTGCCCCAAAAATTTCAAGATTTGCACCTTAAATTTACATTTCTGCATATTTAGTTTTAGACCAGCCTTGCTTAGACAGTGAAGTACAGCATTTAAGCGAGTGTCATGGATGTCCTCTGTGTCTCCATAAACAATTAGGTCATCCAGGTAGGCTTGAACACCTGGCAATCCATGCAGTATAGTCATCATCATCTTCTGGAAAGCAGGCGCAGCCGAAGCCAGTCCATATGGGACATATGGTTCCGTTTATAACGGAACAACCCATCCTGGGTAATAAAAGCTGTTAAATCACGACTTTCAGGGTGCAATGGAACCTGATGATATGCTGAGGCCAGATCTGTGGTCGAGAACACTGTCGCCCCACGCAGTTCTGCCAACAGTTCCTCCCAGATGAGGCAAGGGGTGGCTATCTACAACTATAGCCTTATTAGGCTCCCTTAAATCAATGCACATGCGGATTCCACCTCCTTTTTTTTGTGTCACTACAATTGGGGAGACCCATGGAGATGCGTCAACCCGTTCAATTATGTCCTGCTCCAGCAAGTTATTTAGCTCCTCAGAAACTGCTTGCCTAACTGCCAATGGCAGTCTTCTCAATTTTTATTGAACCGGAATGAAACCTTCTTTCAACTTCACTTTATGTATAAATCCACTTGCGCATCCTACAGTATGCACTGGTAGTATTTCAGAATTGTCATTTGTAATCACAGCATCACTGCAATACGGCAGTGAAGTGCTTTCAGCAGATCTATTGCCAGCAAAGGTGTGCCTGACTGTACTATGTAGAATGTGCCCACTGCAGTACTACCATCATGGAAGACATCTGTAGAGAAACAGCCCAGCACTGGAATAGTCTCTTTGGAATAAGAAACTAATTTTACTTTAGCTGGCTTGAGGGCACATGAAGAAAAATATTTATAGTAAATGCTCTCAGGCATTATGGATACTGATGAGCCTGTGTCAACAATTAACTCTACTGGCTGACAATGTCCATCATTAGTTTTAATTTGCACGGAACAGAGAATTTGGTCTGTCACAGTCTTAGGATCATTCATGTATAATACAGTGAGCTCTGGTATAACGATCTTACGCACCTGTTTCTGTGATGAGCGGCAAACTTTGGAAAAGTGCCCAATTTTTCCACATGAATTGCATACTGCTTTGATCGTTGGACATGAAGGTTTGTTAGCCAGATGGTTGTTAGATCCGCAACGATAACATAAACGCCATTGTCTCGCGTTGGCGATTGGACGATCTGATGAAGAGGAAGATGCTGTCTTTCTGTCCCGATGCTTTACATTCCGGTGACACTGTATGGCCCGTACTTGTGAAGTATCTGAAAGAATCTCAGAGTTCTTCAATGCAGTCTCCATTTGCACTGCTATGGAGACAGCTTTATTCAGAGTGAGGTCAAGCTCCACTTTAATTTATGGCCCGTAACGTCATACTTACCCTGTAACTACATAAGAGGGTAACAAGCTCCACTTTAATTTACGGCCCATAATGTCATACTTATCCTGTAACTACATGAAACAAGAGGGTAACAAGCTCCACTTTAATTTACGGCCCGTAATGTCATACTTACCCTGTAACTACATGAAATAAGAGGGTAACAAGCTCCACTTTAATTTACGGCCCGTAACGTCATACTTACTCTGTAACTACATAAGAGGGTAACAAGCACCACTTTCATTTATGGCCCATAATGTCATTTTTACCCTGTAACTACATGAAACAAGAGTGTAACAAGCTCCACTTTAATTTACGGCCCGTAATGTCATACTTACCCTGTAACTACATGAAATAAGAGGGTAACAAGCTCCAGTTTAATTTATGGCCCGTAACGTCATACTTACCCTGTAACTACATAAGAGGGTAACAAGCTCCACTTTAATTTACGGCCCATAATGTCATACTTATCCTGTAACTACATGAAACAAGAGGGTAACAAGCTCCACTTTAATTTACGGCCCGTAAAGTCATACTTACCCTGTAACTACATGAAATAAGAGTGTAACAAGCTCCACTTTAATTTACGGCCCGGACTTTAATTTACAGCCCGTAATGTCATATTTACCCTGTAACTACATGAAATAAGAGGGTAGCAAGCTCCACTTTAATTTATGGCCCGTAATGTCATACTTACCCTGTAACTACATGAAATAAGAGTGTAACAAGCTCCACTTTAATTTACGCCCCGTAATGTCACACTTACCCTGTAACTACATGAAACAAAAGCATATTTCCCCATGTATTAAAAAAGATTGCAATAGTTCTTTCTACTTGCCTTGAAAAAACTTAATCAGTGCACTTTCTCGCTAAATTGCTCCCAAATGTAAGATCGTTGTCTTTCATAACAGTGTAAGTACCCCTTAGTTCTAAAATACTTACAGTATAAATAATTTGTTATTTTCCTGGTTGTTACCCCTTTATTCCCAATACTTTACATATTGTTCCCCTATACTTACACATACTTACTGTATAGGTACACTATAATTATCGAAAGTTACGCTGTAAATTCTTTGTAATTACGCAGTACTTTCCTGGCTGTAATTTAAAGCGTTACCCTAAATTCTGCTTAATAATTGTTTTTTCCTAGTTAGCATGTCTTTTGATTAGCCATATAATAACTGAGAGCATGAAATAATCTCACAATAATGTCAGTCTGTTTTTTACATGTTAGTTTCTATAATGCTTTTCTGATGGAAACTGATGTATAATTCTGCTCCCCAGTTTACAAGCATCGATGCTGGCTGCTCAACATCCTATAAGGAGGACTATTATATCAATTGCTACATCTGCTTCAGATATGAAAATCACACACATGAGAGTTTTAAGTACGAGTTTAACACCACCAACCAGGAATACTGGTGGGAAATCACTTTTACCTTAAGGGAAACCCCCGACCGTTCCCAGATTGAGTTGCGCTGCACCAATGACGGTGGCTCTCGTTACTGTCCCAACTACAGTAAGTTCCTACAAACATATCAGTTCTGCACCACATTAAACAGCTAATAGTATTTTCACCCCTGACCATCATACCCATGTGTACCTTTGTGTCCGATTCCAGAGTTATTTCTTCTTTGCTGTTTTAATGAGCTCCACTCTTCTGAGAAAGCTTTTATGGGATTCATTTTATGCCAAATATATTGAAAAAGTTTATTTGCAAAAACAGATAACTCCGTTTCAATATCATGTTTTTTGTGTTTTTTTTTTTTTTGCAGTTGTGTGGTTTTGATTAAGGTAACTTATAAAATTAAATTCATTTAAAGTGTATATATATATATATATATATATATATATATATATATATATATATATATATATATATGGCTTGACATTAACTTTTTTGCTCACCAACCACTGTGGCTAGTGGTTTTCCAAAGTTACTAGCCACTCAGCACTGGCCATAATTTTGCTGTTGGGAAATTATATTTTATATGATTAAAGTTGACTTTGACATGCTAAAATTACTTGATTTTGAGTCATTTTACTTGATTAGCTAGATTTAAAACCTTTTCAAATTTTCAAATGCAGACTGACCACCTAAATCAAGACTAGGCCTACATGGTATATCAGCTGGTATGTACGGGTGGGCAAGGGGTGGGTAATATGACCATAATATGATAAATTTTATAATTGTATAAGTTATTTTTGTTGGGCCACAAAGAAGCAAATTAGTAAATTACAAATACAATAGTAAATTATTATTATTTTTTTTTCAGATAGAGTAGGTTTATTTAACATTTATTTAACATATTTTGTTGTTTGATTAACATTAATGACAGACAGATATTTAATTGGGCTGCTGAATGCATGCATGTAATATACTGACACATATCCAGTTTTTACCAACCTGTTTACGTCCACTTAAGCCATAACCGACTGTATTCACGCAAGATACTCCACAAGGAGGCAGGCACAAGGAGATCTGATTGCGCACGCGAGAGAGCGCTTTAGTTGTGTGTCATTCAGCATGATTCTGCCGATCCCGCCTTCACTAAATGCAAGTTAATTGATAAAGAACTGGGATCGGATTGTAATTTTGTGCTAAAACAAGCTTAGCTCCCTTTAATTTCACTGTAGGCTGAAATTATATTCAACCCGCCAAAGTGGCTAGTGGGAGTGCCTGTCTCACCCGGTTGGCTGGTGTTAATGTCAAGCCCTGTATATATATATATATATATATATATATATATATATATATATATATATATATATATATATATATATATATATATATATAAAGCAATATCACACTCGTTCATGCTGATATACATGGCTACTCGTGTGATATTGCGTTTATACTACAGTTCGACGGCATGAGTGTGTAAATAAATAAGAAATAACGAGAGTCTTTAAAGCCCTCTTTTGTGCAGCACTACTTCCTTCTGCCACGAATTCAAATCTCAAGTTGACAGTTTAACCAAGCCCCCATTACTAATTCTAAAACGTCACTTTAGAACTAGTAATTAAGGAATGTTAAGTCGCTAAATTTGAAACTCATTGTATTTTGTACAGAGACTGAGAGACCTGAGCGACCATTACCTATGTCTGATATAACATTTTTTTTTTCAGGTTGATGTCCATAATATTATATCCATTATAAAAATCCGTTTGAATGTCTGCTGAGGATATAGCCACTATAAATGACAGTAAGAAATAAACACAATTGTACAATTCAGTCAAACAGACAACAGCAGTTCTCTACAGCAGTGTTTCCCAACCAGTGTGCCGTGAATAATTACCAAATGCAAAAATAAAATGTTTTTTTTTTTTTAAATGCTACACAGTTAAGAATTCATCGTCGGTGTCTGGCGGAAACTTTGTATCTCTATATTTCCTCATTTTTATTTTATTTAATCAATGCTATTGGTCACCTTTCATGCCTGTATGTGGGTTTTACAAATATTTAACAAATGAAAAGGATTTTAAAGAGCTTGTGACAAAACCTAGTCACTCCGTTGGATCCTCAAACTGTCAATCAAACTTCATAAATCCTCCCCACCTCAGTCTCAGAGTCTCAGACACAGGCCCTGTCCCAAATGGCACACTTCTATGCACTATCGGTCTTGTGGACTTACAATGGCTGCCATCCCAAATGTATGGCAGCCATTGACCGTAGGGTGTCCCATTTGTCAATTTTAGACTTCAGAAGGGTGCTCGCAAGCGCCCCCTTTGCAGCCGTTATGCACCCTCACTGCGTACTTTTGTTGAGCCCGCACTGGTGCAAGCTCCGTGGCAGACTTATTCCCAACAGTCAAAGTAACATTACGTCACGAAAATGCAGACTTGTAGGAAGGGCGTGAGTGTTTAGGGTGCCATTTGGGAAAGGGCCACAGTAAGGCAAATTCCCGAAGCACTGGGCAAGATGAAGCTGTTCTCGGCGCGTACACGACCCCTGAATGACCGGAGCTCACATCTCAGAAAAAGTCTAAACAAATTGTAAAATAGGCGCTAAGATTAAAGTCACATATTTTTGGTCCAAACACCAACATTCTCACCTTTATGTGGAGAATAACACACGCAATCAATTCATTATTATAACTCTTAATATATTGCACAAAACTATCGGAATAGCAAACAATGTGGTCAACTACAGTTTGCATGCTGACTAACGTCATTGTCAAAGTGAAGTTATTAAATGTAATTTCGGGAGAAGTAAGCGCTTCCAATTATAACAAGGTAAAAAAAACAAGCCTTTTAACACTTAAAACATGGTCAAAGATCGAAAAAAATTTTAAGCAACTCAAATCATAATGAATTAAAAAATTAAAAACATTTTTAAAAAGGCATGAATTCTAACGCATATTTAAGGTTCACGAGTATCCTATATAATCTTAGCTTGGCTTGCTGTCTGCTATAGAGGGGCTCAGAGAGGATATTCTATTCGAGATCCGATTGCCCCCCATAACACAGGCAGGATTGTACAAAAAGGAGGAGAAGGGATGCCAAAAGAACTAACAACGAGAAGTGCAAAGAGGCTGGTTTTATACCCTGTTATAATATGAAGATATGATGGGCATACTCCTCCCTAAATTATGTTTAATAACTTCACTTTGACAATGAGGTTAGTTAATATGTAAAAACATAGTTGGTCTAATAACATTAACTGAAGTCCTTTCAGAAATAGCATAATTATTTAAAATTATTTAAAATAAATATCTAAAATTAGCATAATCTTGTCATATAAACACAATGTGTTTATTTTCTAGTATGATTTTGACTTTGAAAATAGCTTTGTAACTTTTAATCAAGTATTCAAATGAGGTCAAGGTAGTTGTATGCTAGCATGTCGTATGGAGCATCACAGACTGCATAAACCACCTTGATGGCACAGCATGCATACAACAATGCAAAAAAAAAATGCAAAAAAAACAAAAAAAACAATGCATTGACAAAAAGAATTGAAAAAAGTCGGCACACCAAACCGACTTCTACATTCATATTTAATTTATAATTTTGTTTTTAAATATTTTCATGTTGCTATATTCAAAATGTGATATTTAAAACAATCTTATAGTAATATATAATTATATAGCTTTGTGAAATCTCCTCTGTAACTCTTTAATTTTCATTAATCTGTTGTCAAATCTAGCCAGGCTGATGTAAATGTAAGAATGAACTTACCGGGTAAAGTTTTGATTGAAGCTTTTTTATTATTATTATTCGTGACCACATTGTATTCCAATAATTTAGCATTTGTATTTCAGTTTTTACTATTAAATTTATTTTTACTAGGACTGTCAAGAATTTTTTTTTTATCCAATTAATTATGTTGTGCCGATTAATTAATTCAAATTAGTAGTAAAAAAAAGTTAGTGAGTCATTCATACATTCATTCAACTGATCTTTCTTTATGAATGAGTCACTGAATCATTGGCTCACTCGATTTAAAAACCATGGATTCATTCAGTAATGAAACACCGCTGTGTTGCTCTGAGAAACAACAGTTCTGCTGGATTTATTTGGAATTGTTTTCACATTTTTTCCTCAAACTGTACCAAAATTGATCCAAACTGTGACTTAAAACCAAGGTACATACCAAACCATGCATTTTGTGTACTGTAACATCCCAATTACATACATATTCACACAAGGGAAGATGCAAAACCTATTTTTATTGTATTCAAGTTCTCTTTTTTTTTTATTCCATAGTCTATACAGTGCATGTTCAATGTAATCTGTAAATTATTTCTAATCCTGTGGTGTCTGACAATGTCTTTATACAGGAAATATTGAGGATGAAAAACGGAGACAGCAAGAGGAGAGAAGACGTCTGGAACGTTTGGAACGTGAGCAAAGGATTCAGTGGGAGCTGGACCGAGAGAGTGAATTGTCCACACTAAAGCTTTCTCAAGCAACTGAGCAACTTCGTGAAAAACAGAGCTTCAGAAGTCACGAGCAACAATATAAACACACGCAAGTTCTCCATCAGCAAATAGAAGACGACGCTGCTGTGTTTGAGAGGGACGAGGTATGACTTTAATTTGGAATTACCTAAATTACAAATCTTCTGTTTATACAGCGTGTGATAAAATATCACTTTTTACTGAGACCCATTTTTGTTTTGCACATTTATTCATGTAGGTTACTGAGGTTGAAGAAAAATTCAAAGAGCTTTTGTTAAAGTACCAAATCACAAAAGATAAAGAGATAAAGCAGTACCAGATTTGGGACAGGATTAAGACGCTCCAGAATGAACTTGCAGATCAATACTGTAAAGAAAACAACCTTTCAGAATGGTCTCAGTTTACCTTTGATCAAGCTATAGGATATAACAAACTGTCTCTTACAGAGAAGCTCACAGTTCTCGAGGCATCTCTACAGTTCAGTCCGCACAGTAGCACTGAAGATGCTAAAGATGATGAAGATCAGCCGCTTGGCTGGGAGTATGAGAAAAAGTATGACTTTCTCTTTGGTTTGGTGGAGCAGCTTCATTCCACAAATCCAACTTTGGCAGAACACATTTTATCAAATGTACTTGATACGATCTCAGAGCTTTCACCACAAAGTAGGGAGATTTTGGGTCAAATATTGTTCAACAGAATCTGGACACCAACAGAAATAATGCTCTTTATTTTCAAAAATCCAGCTATCAAATGTGATCAACTCGATTCAGTTCTCCACACAGCACAAACCTACCACCTGGAATGCAAACTTGTTCTATCTGCTCTTACGAAAGAAAACCCCTTATTGTTTCTTCAAGAAAAAAGGAATGACAAGGAAAAAGATGCTGATATAATTCTAAAGGAACTTTGTGAAGCAAACTGCCCAGAGAAAGTCTTGGTGCTGCTGAAGGATGTGCTTAGATACATAGAGTTGGAACTGCCAAAATATGAATTGAAGGACCTTAACAAAGAACAAATTGCTGATTTAAAAGGGAAGATAACATCCCTTAATCTTACAAACCCAGATATCAACATTCTGAAAGACGTATTAATTGGAATGTCAATAGCAGTGCAAGACTGCTCAACAATCACCACAAAAGACAACATGAAGATTCAAGGCTATTTTCCAAGACGTACACAACTAGCATCTTTGCTTTTGCTCCTCCTGGCACAGCTGACAGAAAATAAAGGATGTCTTCTAGAGATTGGCACAGGTGAGGGCAAGTCATGTATCTTAGCCATGTTTGCAACAATCCTGGCCATTCGTGGAACAAAAGTGGACATTGTGACAAGCTCTCCAGTTCTTGCCCGACGAGACCAAGAAGAGTGGAAACGTTTTTTTGAAATGTTTGACATCACCTCATCTGTAGTACCTCCACATTACTCAAGTGACTATTCAGCACAGGAACAAGAGGAACATTTTAAAAATGCTTACAGGCAACAAATAGTATATGGCACAGTGGAAGTCTTTGCTGCAGACATACTTAAACAGGAATTTGAGAAGAGGACTACTCGCGGTACAAGGACATTTGAGCTTGTAATAGTGGATGAAGTGGACTACATGACCTTAGATAATGGAGTTCAAGTAACATTCTTGTCCCATGAATCTAGTGGATTTAGGCATGTGGAGCAAGTGCTTTCCAACATATGGGCTATGATTTCTACTTGTCAACCAATTGAAATGTTTGAAACGGGGGAGATAAAATGGGCAACGAGGATACAGTACTTTCATAAAGCTGTAACAGCCGCCGTTATGGGGCTGGAAACATCAGAAAGCTTTTCCGCAAACGAGATCTTGCTACCTGGAGTGACTTTGGGGTTCTTCACCCAGGAGGATGTTGAAAAGTTACATCAAGCTGAGAGCAAGAAAGAAAATGAAGATTATGGGAATGAGAACAGAATGTCTAATGCATTATCTGAAGTCATGAAGAAACTTGGAGTTTCACAACAGTATGATCTTGTGAGTATATTTGAGGAGGTCTTGGAAAACACTGCAGTGTTTAATTGCTATTCTTTAGAGAACAAGAAAGCCAAATGTTTTCAAACTCGGGAAAAAAAATGTGACCTTAATGTTGAAATGCTACTGCTGGAAGGAGGACTAGCATGTGAAATCATGTCTGAGAAATTGCTCATTGATGCTACTGTAAGCACAATAAAGTCATATATCATGTACTCAGATAACCCTCAAAAAGCCACAGAATCCAACAACTTCATTGTTGTTCCTGCTTTCTTGAAAAGCTATGTTGAGAATCAGTTACCAGTTTTTGTTGAGAATGCACTAAGGGCTGTTGAGATGTCACGGGGCCGGGAATACATGATTGTCACCTCACTGGCCTCTGAAAGAGAAGTTGCTGGCATCCATGACAGAGACAAGTATAATGCAATCATTCCAGTGGACTTCAGAGCGAGCGGTGTGCTGGAGAAAAACAAGAAGTGGGGGAATGGTCTGCAACAATTTTTGGAGTTCAAGCACCAACTTGCAATTTCACCAATATCCACTGTGACAAATTACATGTCAAATTTCCATTATTTTAAAAGGTATCTCAATGGGAGTGGTATATTTGGTGTTTCTGGTACTTTAGGAGGTAAGGCAGATCGGGACTTTCTGGCAAGACATTATGAAGCACAGAGCTACACTGTACCTGCACATCGCCATAAAAGGGTGGTGGAGCTTCCAGTCATCCAGGTGAAAGGTGGGAATGACCAATGGATCCAGACTATTTGTGAAACTACATGGAAAGTAGCAGAGAGAGGACAAGTTGTCTTGGTAATTTGTGAAGATGTTAAAACAGCAGATGAACTACATGAGAAAATGAAAGAGGGCAGCAGATTCAAGGCAGAACAGATTACTCTGTACACAATCAGTGAGAAGCACAACATTGAAAAAGAGAAATTCTGTGCAGGCAGAATCATCATTGCTACAAATCTCGGAGGACGAGGGACTGACATAAAGGTTGATGAAAGTGTGAATAAGTGTGGTGGTCTTTTTGTTCTTCTTACTCACTTCCCACAAAACCGAAGAGTCGAGAAACAAATATTTGGTCGTACGTCTCGAAAAGGCAATCCTGGGATGGTCCAGATGGTTGTGAACTTTGATCATCTCGCACAACCTTACCAAGGTCAGTCTGTAGAAATTATGCGCCAGCTAAGAGAGGACTATGAAATTAAACGAATCCTCAAAATGGAAAGTGATGAGCTGGTTGAAATAAACCTAAAGGAAAATCTGTTCTCCACATTTTGCACATTGCTGAAGGAGTTTGATAGGTATTACACAGAGCAAGAAAAACTGGACCCCATGCGAATGAAGCTCAAAAATATACCTGAATGCTTTAAACATCGTCAGCTCAAGTTTGATTATCAGCCAGCCATCAACACTTTGAAAGAATCTTGGGCCTTGTGGTTGACCCTTCACGAGGATGACATCAATAGACATGATGACTTCAGACAACTTGAAGAAGACCTTATCAGGACAATAAACAAAACAAGTGGAAAGCTGCTGCAAGGAGAAAGTGATAATTTCTACGATCATGTCAAACAGGCAATTGTAAGAACTGATCTACACTGCCGTGATAAATCCAACAATGCCTTTGGAGCTGAATCCTATTGGCAAAAAGTTGTTAACTCTGACCCCCAGTACAAGGCTGTGGCACTCTATAACCAGGCATACATCACCATCAACCTCAGTAAGGGTAACTATAAAGCAGATGCTATGAAACTGCTGGAAGATGCAAAGAAATCAATTGGCGTCTATGTCTCAGAAGTCTCAAACACAATGGTCTCATGTAACTTATCAGTCACTGGTAACAAAGATCAGAAAACAGACAAAAACAACAACTTTCAGAGTCAAATGGAGGCCAGAATGAACATATTTAAGTCTTGGATGACGTACATTGATAATGCATTGAATAAACTTAAAGAGCTGGAGGAAAGCAACAGTGATGCCATTACAGAGGACTGTTCAGTCTACATGCTGTCTGAAGAAAAGGACTTCATCATCACTAATGAGCTGAGATCATTATACGACTATGGCCTGGGTATTGTTTTTGAGGTGAAAAACAAGCCCAAGTTTTGCTTTGATGCTTTGATATGTTTCATACTCGGGGCTGTACAGGTTCTCGCTGGGGTTCTTGTTTGTGCGCTGACACTTGGAACAGCCAGCCAGTTTGGACTGGGCCTGATTGCAGAAGGAGTGTCTGACATGATCAGTGGAATAGAGGGGATGATAAAGGGCACGTTTGATTGGGCATCATGGGCAATATCTAAGAGTATCAGCATCGGGCTTTCTTTACTAACGGCTGGCTTTAGCGTTATCAAGAAATCAGTTACTTCAGTGTTTAAAGTGACAAAAAGTCTCCTCAATGGTACAAAGTCTTTCTCTTCTGTTGCATCTGGATTCATTAAATCAGGAAAGGCAATGTTTACTTCATTTAAAGGTGGCATTCAGTCTGGTTTATCAACCCTCGGTAAAGAATCTTTTAAGTCTACAATGAAAAACATGACATCTTCAGCAGTGGTCAGACAAAACTTCAAAGCTGCAACTAAATATGCAGTTCAGGAAATCGGGAAAAAGTCTGTGCTCACTGCCATGAACTACGCAGTTGATGCAGCACTCCAGGAAGTATTTAAGAAGATTTTACAAAGCAGCTTTCAGAATGCTGTTACTTCATCAGTGAAGCAAAGCAGTGACCTGGATCAGAATCTAGTTGAATTCATCAGCTCAGGCATTCCGAAAGCTGCCTTGAAAAAAGAGAATTTCAAGATTGACCAGAATTATGAGAAGCAAGTTAAAAAGTCAGTTCACATGCTCTGCGAAAAGATAATTCCTTACCTCATACTGGACTGTACCACAGCACAGGATGTTATCAGCAAACTCTCTGATGTGTGTGAAGCAGCAACAGAGATTATGAATAAAGAGAAACAGTCAGGTGTGCTTGAAACGGCAAAGCTGGCTCTGAAAGTAGCCGAGTACATAACAGTTCTCTGTCAAATATTGGGTGCCATACCAACAAAGGAGATAATACAACAGAAATTTGTTCCTGAATTACTGGAGAACATCAGTGAGCTTGAGAAAGAAATGCCAAAGTATGACCAAGATGAACGGCACAAATTACCTGATGTTCAACGCCTTAAAGGAGAACTTCTACAGATTATCGCTCAGAAGGCTTCTGAGCAATTCATCAGTTCCTGTTCTGAACATATAACTTCTTTCATGACCAACACATTTAAGAAAGAGTTGGCCAGTAAGACAGAAGAGGCATTAGACAAAGTCATGTGCAGACATAAGACTCAGTGTTTCTTTGATGACCAAAGAGAAAAAAACAGGCCACAAGGATGTGGAACAGCTGTCTGATGAGGACAAATGTGGTCTAATGATATGTGCAAAACTATTTTTACTATTACTGTTTACTATTTTTTTCTGGAGTCTGAGATGTTTTCTGGGTCCTGACATTCTGAGATGTTTTGACATGCCCTGACTTTTGTGCTTATTTCTGTTATAGTAATAAGCAATAATAAGTGAGCAGCATGTATGTAAAAGTTTGCAGTTTTGAGAAAATGATGTTTGTGTTAGTAAAAACAAAAAAAGTAACTGAAATAAGGCCAAAAAACCCATACTGAATATTTGTTCACAAGACTTTTGAGAATCATTTAGCCTAGATTTTTTTAAAACAATGTATAGATTTTAAAATTTGTAAGATGTTTTGTGTTAGAAAGCTGTATGCAAGGAGGCATGAATCATCATGAATATTGATTTGTTTCACACATGGGAAGACAAAGGCTGTGTCCGTTTGTTGTTTTAAAACACAGATGAAAGCAGTATAATTCACGAGTTCACACTTGCAAATAACTCAGGTAAATTAATTGGTAAACGTATTTGCCGTGCTGTCTGGGGAGAGGGCTCCGAGCTCGGTAATCGGCCCGAACACAGAGTACCCCCCCCCCCCCCCCCCCAAAAAAAAAAAAAGGTTTAAGTTTTTCCCTGAGGTAGTTAAGGACTTGAAAAGAGCTGCATATCGCCGCTTTCCGCCATTTTCGAATATGAAGAATCCTCTCCTGTGCCATCACGGGATATCACATCGTCCATCGTATGCTGAAACATTACATATGCCTATGCTTTAATATTTCGCAGAGGTTAGTGTACATGGAAAAATGGCACAACAGAGCAAAATGAAAGAAAATGCTATGTACGTTTATTATACATTTTCAGACTTTATTCAAGCTGTTAAACTAAGAATGTAAAACTAATGTATCTTTCAGCACAGGGTTAAGTCAGTATGTACATTAACGACAATTTGAGAGAAATATAATATAAATTTAATGTAAAACAATGTACATGGCGTGGCAGGATTTTGAACAACTTACTGAGTCGTAGCTGGGTGCTGCGGACAGGCGCCAAATGTCGCCGTACACTTGTACAAAACAATGCGTTCGAATTTTAAAGACGTGGCACGGCGCTTAAACCACTTCCCTCCAACTGTTAGTCTGCTATGAGCGAGAGATGGAGAGGAGGAGCTCTAAAGTAAAACTTGTCCTCTATAGAGGGTATGCACGTGACGTCACCGTCGACCGT
This sequence comes from Megalobrama amblycephala, assembly GCF_018812025.1. Lineage (NCBI taxonomy): Eukaryota > Metazoa > Chordata > Actinopteri > Cypriniformes > Xenocyprididae > Megalobrama > Megalobrama amblycephala. Next base: position 56,744 of record NW_025953374.1, on the reverse strand, counting down.
TATGACTGCGGTTACGCCCACTGAGTGGCAAAAGACTGAGCGGCAGCACTGGTTTTCAGCATGAATGCCGCGAAAAACACACAATCCACATCCATGTACAAATAGCTTTGACACAAAACCTGAAGTATATATTTAAAAACTGCTGAAAGCTACAGAAAAAAGAAGCAAATGAATCACTGCAATTCACAGAAACAGCTGGACTCCAGGCAGAGAAACATGGATTTGCAGTTATTATTTTGTGTCAAATCGTTGGATTTTGAGGTGAAATCATACCGTATATATTGTATTGTTATATATTGTGTTGAAAACTCATCAACTAAATATTTACCATCTTATATTCTGCAAAATTGGGTGTTTTAAAACTGACAAAAACTATACAAGTTTTAGGGCTGGACGATATGACAATATATATAACATTGATATAAGTGATTATTCGGATTTAAACCTATCTATATTGTAGTTATATAAAATATTCACAGGCAGATTTGCTTTATGTATTTCCCCGGTGTCGAAATCAGGCACATATAAATGTCAGGAAACATGATTCCTGGCTGCATGTCCATGGATTAGGTTTCTTTGACAAGCTGTAAGGAACAATTTCAAGTCCAACCTTTAGTGTAATTGTTTGTTTTACTTGCAGTTTCCCCTACCTTATTCCAACGCCCCATGACACTTTGCGCGAATTATGGGAGTAACTTCCATTAAGCTGTAAACAGTCAGTGATAGACTCTATGAACGCAGTAATGCGTTTTATTTTTAAACTGGGTACAATGAGATGACATTATTCTACTCACCCTTCAACCAGTGAACAATAAATGGACATTTAAAAGTGTGAAAGCATCAACAAGGTAATTTCAACAGGCCATGAAAAGGTGTGATTCTTTCCACAGCAATAACGGACGGGGTTGAACATATCATTGTGATATATATATGCATTATGTAATACATTGCCTTAATAAAAATGTTCATGAACTTCAGCATTGTGTGATACTATTTCAAAGTGATTTCCATTTTAATAAATTGTATTTAAGAAAGCAAACCTGGAAAGAGACGTGAGGCTTTGAGGAGAAAAACGAGAGATTGTTCATGAATTCCAGTGAATTATTAATGGGATGTATTGTAAATTATATAGAAAGAACAGACCACAAATGTGCAGCATATGTTGTCCTTTTTCATACTATTACAGTGGTATGCAAAGGGACAAAATAAAATAATCGGGAGGATAGAAAGCAGCTGCTGAAAAGAGCTCTTGCCATAGATATTCTTGTTATAACACGTTACGTTACAATACCAAGCGTTATGTAATTCTCATGATGTCTGAAAATAAAACATGAAAGAAAAATTGACAGCTGATTCAGTCAAGCTGACAGATAAGCTTTAATTGTAGGGCAACCTTATGATTTGAAACGATTAGTTTCAGTCTTTTTGAATGGAAGTTCCCCAAACCGGAAGTGGAACCCGTAATTCGAAACGCAGTAGGCTAGTCAGGAATAATGTCTATTAAATCCAGTCATTCAGCAGGTTCTTTTACCACTCAGTCCAGCTGAGGGAGTGCGTTCCGGCAGGAAAGTGACGTTGATGCATACCTCTATTCAATATTCCGTTTCATTATGTCACAACGCTGGAGAAAAGTCGTTTGCAACTGGTTCACAGGGACTTTAAAGTCTGTAATATGCACAGTATTACAAAGCCATTAGTAGTAGTATTGTTGCTGTTGCAACATTAATGCAAAGACTGATAGTTGTAGGCTATACAGTGTGGTCTCATAAAATTAATTGTCTTCGTTTAATCATTTTAATCAGTCAGGATTATAACATATGCTTGAATGCATGGACAATTCAACCCTCTCCATTGAGTTTGTATTGAGTGAAGCTGCCTTCTCGTAATTTCTTGCATATAACAAAAGACAGAACAATGCCTCAATGCCACAAATTTTGTGTACTGAAATGCTATTTTTTTTGAGTCAACAGCTTATAAAAACTTAGTTCTGTTGTCACATGAGCACTTTCTGGCTAAGTGTCTCACAACAAATACATTACAGTTGTATTACTGTTGACTGTATGTAATATTTTATTTATGCATTTATTATAATTATCAAAATATATGTGCAATAAACATTTATGTTATGCCACTGTCTCTTCTGACCAATCTTTTTAATACAAATATTAGACTAATATGTTCAGTCTTCATATAGGAAAATCAATTATTACACTAGCAAAAAAAAAAAAAAAACTATTTTTTAAGGAAGGTTATGAATGGCTGTCTTGTCACGTGAAAAAAGAACTAAGGACTCAGACCCGAGAGCCGAACTAATAATTTCTGTTAATAATAATTTGTTAAATACATTGTTTTGTACTATTACTTTAATATGTCAAAAACATTATACAGCTCAGATAGTTGCTTGTCTCACAGAGTAGACTATAACAAGCCTAATTGTTTTGGGCTTTGACTAAAACGTGAAACCTCGCAAGACCCAAATGTAAATAATATACAGATGAGGCATTTGTCACGTTTTCGCTCATAACTTCATGGCGCATGCTCCGATTGTGGAAAATAACGGGGAAAAAAATTTACACCAGACACTGATTAAAATGAAAAATTGTTTACATAGATATGTAAAATGATAATAAATTCTATATTTTTGGGGGTCTTTTATCAGCAGTTTCTCAGCATGAGAATGTTCGGATGTAATGTAATTTATGTTTTCTAAAATTTAAAAGTGTTCTCTCAAACGATACCAACATTTTGACTCTCATTGCTATAATTTTGTTATGAGTTATGAGTCTTTACTTTCCCCTGTGTCACTCAGGGGGGAAAAAACACTCTAAAATGCCTTCATGGCTTATGGGGTTAAACTCAGAAAATATAAACAAGTTAGCAACTGGTTGAATGAGAAAAACTTTAGTCAGTTTAACTGTTTCTGTTAATTTATGACCATTGTAGCTTAAGGGACAGGCTTATGTTTAAAAAATAATAATAAAAAAATATGTCATGGTTTTTGTAGCATAAGTGAGATTTATGTTCAAAAGTAAATTAATAAAAGCTACTTTTTTTTTTTTTTTTTTTTTTTTAAATGTATATTCAGAGCTCATCTAACAAAACTAATTCAAATGATCTTTTTGGGGGTAATTTGTCAGCCAATATTTATGTGCAATTAAATGTGATTTAATTGCCAATATTTATGTGCAAAAAATGTCCATAGGTATAAAAGTCCATGTCCATAAAAGTTTAAATGTATCAGAATTTGGTAAGAGACCAAAATAAACTATTTATGCAGTTTGTTTGTGCATCTAACATGATACATACTCTGGTGAATGTGTAATTAAAAATAAAACATTCTGGAAACTGCCACCAAAAAATACACACACCATAATAAATAAATAAATAAATAAGTAAAATCCAGGTGATAAATATGTTTTCATTAATGCATGAAAACAAGCATTCTTGGGGAAATAGTCAAGAAAATATGAGGAAAAGATAATGCCACAAAATCTCTTTATTCTCTTACTTATTAATGTAGGATGAATAGATACAGATCAAGGATCAGTAACAAGATACACTTAAAAAGGTATTATTTAACATTTTAGATTTATTACTTTAACAAAACACTTTTGAGTCACATGTGATATTCATGGGTCCTGTCTGTCTCAATGCTGAAACTCTTTATACAAACTTACATGAATAGACAGATCAGAACTTTGATTATAGTGTATTATACTGACTTTATACTGTAATCGACTGCAAACTTCAACACACATTAGTCCTCATTAATACAGGTTCATATGTTAATGATTCGTCATGATTTTCATCATTAGGTTCAGAATTATTGAAATCACATTCTTCAAATCTCCTGTTATCTTAAGGGAAACAGTAGGAAACCACTGAAAGTGTTGTGGTTATTCTCGTTATCATATATCCTCCTGCCAGACCCAAGTTTCACATAGACAACATCTCCAACCTCCAGGATCAACAGAACTCCATTTGAGGAGTTTGTCCGACCCTGATCCTGAATATCGTATGCTGTAACCACACGCTCTCCATTCTTATAAATAAATGCACCTGCTGTATTTGGGGCATGACCATATATAGAGACTCTGAACATGTACGCTCCTTTCAGTGGGGCTGTGAAAATACCTAAATCAAATAACAAGAGATACAGAATCAGCTGTTTCCTGTATGATTGCTCAATTACCAAACACACTGTAATAGTTTTGAAAGACTGCAGATCATTTAATTCTCTTACACACATTACACAACTGCAGAGAGGTCTGAATGGAGCAGAAGGTTTTCATTACTATAAACTGTGTTTTATGACTCCATTTCATTGATAATTACCTGTAATTGGGTTGTAGGCGTTCCCTATGTTTGTGAAGACGTTCTTGTAGGTCAGTGTGATGTCAGTGGTAAAAGGACCAGTATATCCACTGCCAGATTGCATCAGTGAAGCTGAAAAAGCTATTTCTCTGTCTGTTATTGAAAAACATAAGCAATATTGTGATATATTACTGTATTACACTGAGAATGAATAACTGAATTTAACATCATTCAAGCACACTTTCACCTCTATTTTCCTTTCTCAACTCCTCGACTTGACTTGAAAGATTTGAAACTTCTGTGAAGAAATAAAGATTCTGTTAAATGACATTTACACTGATTATTGTAATAGATAACACAATTTACACAGTATACACTCAACTTTACACTAACATTTACACTATACAATGTATTGCATTGGTGTTTTACTTTGAGGATCATTTGATATTTTTGATATAAAAGTGATTGTTTTGGTGAGGTATCTTCATTTTTCTTTTTCAGCTCATCCGTCAGTTCTCTCAGTGATGCATAGATGTCAGGGATGCCCAGATCACAGTATTGTTGTCTGTCAGTTGAAGCTTCAGCTCTCAAAGTGTCTGTTTGAGGTGGATTCTGTCTTCCGTCCTCAGAGCTGATCTGTTGACTGATCTCATTCTCATTGAGTCCTCCATCTACCTGCTGCTGGACGACAAACACAAAGGTTTCCAACAGCAGCAGTATACATACTAAAGCCTTCATTCTTCACTGATGTTTGTTTCCAGCTCTTGGTCTGTCATCCTCACAGCCTCTCATGTTCCTTTTATAGTGTCCTGATTCACTGTCTTTTGGACTTGATTTATATTGCTTCAGATAAATAAGTAGTTCAAGTTAATTGTTAAGCAGAATCAAAGGAATGTTTCAGGTTCAGTAGATGTTTATCTCCATTCTGTTGTACCACAAAGACTCAGAGGGCAGGTGAACATTTCCATGGTATTTATTCGTTAAAGAATTAACAGATGGTAGTAAGCTACAATGATTTATGTTTAGTTGTATTGAAAACTTTTTCGGCATGTAGGCCTCGTCCTTACTCCTGGGGATGCAGATTTGGCTGATCCTGCCTGAAGATGAAGGCAGGGTTGGAGCATACCCCTAAAAAGAACCCACAAGTTGAGGCTTTTCTTAACTGGATTATCTAAAATTGAACAACCAAATGATTAGTATTACATTTTATGACAAATTAAGGTATAAATAAATACACTGAACAAAATTATAAACACAACACTTTTGTTTTTGCCCCCATTTTTCATGAACTGAACTCAAAGATCTAAGACTTTTTCTATGTACAAAAAAGGCCTATTTCTCTCAAATATTGTTCACAAATCTGTCTAAATCTGTGTCAGTAATCACTTCTCCTTTGCTGAGATAATCCATCCACACAGGTGTGGCATATCAAGATGCTGATTACAAATAAAAATAATAATAATACGTTTTATTTATAAAGCATGTTACATTTTAAAGAAAATCTCAAAGTGTTAACAGACAATGCGATTAGACAGCATGATTATTGCACAGGTGTGCCTTAGGCTGGCCACAATAAAAAGCCACTCTAAAATGTGCAGTTTTATCACACATATCAGCTCATCTGCTCGTCATCCTCATCTGGGTCTTGATCTGACTGCAGTTCGTCGTCGTAACCGACTTGAGTGGGCAAATGCTCACATTCAATGGCGTCTGGCACTTTGGAGAGGTGTTCTCTTCACGAATGAATCCCGGTTTTCACTGTACAGGGCAGACAGCGTGTATTGTGCCTTGTGGGTGAGCGGTTTGCTGATGTCAGCGTTGTGGATCGAGAGGCCCATGGTGGCGGTGGGGTTATGGTATGGGCAGGCGTATGTTATGGACAACAAACACAGGTGCATTTTATTGATGGGATTTTGAATGCACTGAGATACCGTGACGAGATCCTGAGGCCCATTGTTGTGCCATTCATCCACGACCATCACCTCATGTTGCAGCATGATAATGCACGGCCCCATGTTGCAAGGATCTGTACACAATTCCTGGAAGCTGAAAACATCCCAGTTCTTGCATGGCCAGCATACTCGCCGGACATGTCACCTGTAGTGATTTTTGGATTAGCCTCACATGAGGGCAACACAAATATAGTGATTTTGGTCTTAAATATTAATATTTTGTATTAATATTAATATTGAGTCAGATGATTCCTTCCAATATTTCGGGGCACCAGTCAGGATTCTCACCTTGACAATAAAGAACAATCATGAAAGATTGTTAATTGACAAGATCCTGAGGCCCATTGTTGTGCCACAAACAAGCAATGACAAGCACTTACTTTCCACAATCAAGTGCTGTGTCTCATACAAATGTGTGTGACTGCACTGTACAGCCCTGCTTGCTGCTTATGACATAAAATTGATACTGATGTATGTGTAAAGACAAAAAGTGCAAAAATGCTACACCCAAGCAACATCAAAGTTGCATAAAACAATGAAGATATGCATCACTGAGATCAATGCTGATGTAGTGATGATGCCAGAATGGTGATGAAGATTCTTTGATAATAGGCCCAGAGAGATTTCAATTAAAGTGACTGCTGAAACAAAATTTGAAAATGAAAGAAGAAATCCACAAAGAGAGGACATGCATGCTTCTCAAATTTGAAACAAGAGATTTACTCTTATTAGTGATATAGAAACTTGAGTCTGGTGCCACAACAGCTCAATGAACATTTGGAATGAATGGCTGACATGGACTTAAAAACACCACTGTAGCATTTAACATTTCCCATTGTTAAAATTATTAACATTTAACTTTGTAGTTGGACCATCAAACAACTGCTAAGGAACATCAACGTCATCAACTGCGAATGTGAAAAAGAGTTCAGTACTTATATACTCCAGGTGTCAAGCAGTGATTGGCCAGACCTATTAGTATGAATGAATGACGTGGCATTAGAGTCTTCCTGGTAGAACTTATGCTAAAAGCTACATTTCCAATAAGAACATCAAACAGGTTATCTCCACTCAGTGACGTACCCACTGAGAATTGGCGATTCTATTACACGGAACATGAAAATTGAGACACCAACAACCATAGTCACATGTTTGCCAAGTGCCTCACATCATAGCAAATGTGAAAGTGCTGGCTAATGCTAATCGCAACTTCTCTAAGATTAATATTAACGTCAGCACTAATGATGTCCGACTTTGCCAGTCAGAGATCACTAAAATTAACATTAACTCGCAAGTATGATGTCAGACACTGTAATATGCTCTAGCCCCCTCCCTGTTTGCTAGAGTGATGAGATACTTTGCAGACTGTCCTCACTCAATTGCATTTTAAATTGTATTGGAGTTAGTTAGACAACATGTGTCAGGACCCACTCATTGTTGTAATCATACTTTAGATCTAATATTGTCATATAGAATTGAAATTGATGCCATTGAAATTCTGCAACAGAGCCATGACATCTCAGATCATTATCTAGTCTTGTGTATACTCCATTTATCCATGGCTGCAAAACTCCCTGTTACAAATAGGTAGAACCAGAGATGTTCACGAGTCTTTTATCTGGAGTCCGAGTCAAGTCTGAAGTCTTTAAGCTGGAGTCCGAGTCAAGTCTGAAGTCTTTATCACTGGAGTCTGAGTCAAGTCTGGAGTCATTTGTCACGAGTCCGAGTCGAGTCTCGAGTCATTAAAAAAAAATAAATAAATAAATAAATTCTCATAATCAAATCCTAGTTTATCCTAGTTGTATTATATAGAAAAATTATATGATCTTTCTATAATGTTTTATTTGAAATTAAGGTCCTATGATGTAAGGGATAATGTACATCCAGTTTTTTGCTTTATAGACCTTATGTAGCCCTGCCCCTTTTCAGCGTTGCGCTCGTTGTCTTTTGACTTCCGGTTTGTATTTCCACAGCGATATTACATTTATGAATGAACTGCTCGTTTTAAAATCTTCCCGATCTACTGACATTTGTTAAGACACCTGCTTTAAACATAACAATACTCATGATAACTTTCATTAACTCTACAATAAGTAAATCCACTTAACCAACTAATTATTCTTTGACAGCGATGCCATAGAAATGTACAGAGCTACCGCAAAACGGAAGTTCAAAGACAATTTTATAAAGATGGCGGCGCGCTTGTTTCTCTGGTAAATAAGCCGTGTGTCTCAATCAGCTCCCTAGTTCAGTAGTCAGGGCACTGATCAGGGTATCAGCCACATTCACTTTCATTATGTACTGATTCACTACCTAGGGAGCTAGGGAGCTGATTGAGACTATAAAAGGTCTATAATCCATTACAATGTACAAAACAGTTGTCCTGGCAACACGAGTAGTCATTTTCAATACAGTCACTAAACGGACACAAGAGGGCGCCAGTGAGTCACGATTTGTTATACAGCAGTTTGTTATACAGCTTCGTTGTTATTGACGACAGTCATTATCAGAAAATATCAAACTTCGGAATGTTTAAGAATGTCAATATAAAACACATGCTGACTGTGATTCGTTAAAATATGAGCTTTAAGTAATAAATGGATTAGAATCTCTTTCTATCTCTCTTATGGACACACATTAAGAAATAGAAAAGCTGCAAATAATTCGAAGATTGATAAAAACGTAGTGCTAGGTTTAAAGTCTAGATTTTTTTAGTTCATATTTTAACAGGCTGGCAATTCAAATAAGCCATGCAGCTACACCACTGTATAAAAGTTAGTTGTGTGAGTTAATGTGACTAACCTTTGTGGATGCGATGTCTCATAAAATTTGATGATGTTGTTCCGGTGTCTTTAATTGTTTTTCCACATTCTGTGCGTCTAGCTGATCTGACGTGATAATAAACCCGAACGAAAGAACATGGCACGGTGGCTTCCATCATGATGCATGGGACTCTTATTATGACATTTTGGAGTTTATGCGCACAGACATACGTAATCAAATTCTATGACAAGAGTCCGATCTACCACGACACGCAAGGAAATATATGTGACGCAGATATTATAAAACCATATAAATACAACACAAATTCTTTCTTTATTATATCAGTAGTTAAGAGTAAAAGACTTGAGTCGTTTTTAAAATATTCCGAGTCTTTTGTGCCGAGTCGAGTCAAGTCTGAAGTCATTTCAGGTCGAGTCCGAGTCCGAGTCTGAAGTCTGTTAAAATGCGACTCGAGTGCGACTCGAGTCCGAGTCTCTAACTCGAGTGCCCATCTCTGGGTAGAACTATCACTTCTACCACTAAAGATTGCTTTATAAACAATCTCCCTGATCATTTTGATCTCCTCAGCATCACAGATATCTTAGAAGAACTTGATGCTGCAACAGAAACTATTGACTCTCTTTTCCAGCACTATAGACACAGATGCTCCTTTGCATTAAAAAAAGATTAGCCCAATGGTGGTGGTACAACGAGCACACTCTGGTCCTTAAGAGAGCAGCCAGAAAATTGGAGTGCAGCTGGCAGAAAACAAAACTAGAGGTTTTTCGCATTTCGTGGAAAGACAACTAATGCATACAGGAAGGCTTTAAAAATTGCTAGATATGCTTATTTTTTATCCTACCTCGAATCTACCTTTTCTGTCAAAGATATTAGTAAAGGCAGTGTCCTCACAAATATGTTCATTTTTAGAAAGAAATGGTATCTGTGAGGATTTCATTTCAGGATTTAGACAGTTTCATAGTATTAAGACTGCTCTCATTAGACTCATCTATTATCATCCGATCGTGGTTGGTACTCTCTATTAGTGTTACTCGATCTTAGTGCTGCATTTGACACTATCGACCACAACATTCTGTTGGCATTAGTGAAATTACATTGGCATGGTTCAAATTATACTTATCTGACCATTATCAGTTTGTAGTAGTAAACTAAGAGATGTCTTGTCAATCACAAGATTAGTATGGAGTACCGGAAGGCTCAGTACTAGGACCATTGCTTTTCACTCTATACATGCAACCCTTGGGAGATATCATTAGGAAGCATGGGGTTAGTTTTCACTGTTACACTGATGATACTCAGCTCTATATTTCTTATTAATTTCTTATTTTCTAAATTAAAGGAATGCATAGCTCATTTAAAAAATTGTATGACTAGTAATTTCCCATGACTAAATTCAGAAAAAAACAGATTTTAATTATTGGACCAAAAACTTCTGCACATAATAACCTAGAATACTGTACACTTGATGGCTGCTCTGTTAAGTCTTCATCGTCATTTAGGAACCTGGATGTGCTGGGTGTGATCTTAAAAATATATCTAAATTATGAAATGCTATCAATGACAAATGTGACAAATGGCACTATGTTGATATCAACAGAAAATTACTTTGACTCAAAGTTTTTGTGTGTGTGTGTGTGTGTGTGTTTGTGTATATATATATATATATATATATATATATATATATATATATATATATATATATATATATATATATATATTATGGAACACAGAGGGATATCACAGAAATGTGCACATGTGAATGGATTGTCTGATCTGCGCACTAGAGCAGGTTAAAATATTGCACTTTAATAGTATTAATAGCACCTAGCTATTAGCACCTGTGTGACCTTGAGGAATGATTACTTTAAAATGTACACTACCAGTCAAAAGTTTGGAAACATTACTATTTTTAATGTTTTTGAACGAAGTCTCTTATGCTCATTAAGGCTGCATTTATTTCATAATAAATACAGAAAAAACAGAAATTGAAATCTACAGGTAACGCTAATACACACTAAATACACAGTCATGCAATGCTGATGTTGTTAACAATAACAATTTGAGAACAATATAACAGTAATAATAATGTGCACGGTTTGACATGATCTGAGCTAAGCGATCGTTAGATTTAATCATCATTGGCAGCGTGATTTATTGTAGGCCTAATGCTTTTTTCCTCAGTTGGTCAGAACAAAAATGGCAGACATGTTACTTACTTGTTCAGATGATATTTTCCAGTGAAAATTCTTATATTGGTCATACTTTCAAGACGTAGAATCTGTGATTCTGAAGTACAGTATCCACACCAGTGCGGTGACTGACAGCAAACATTAGATTCATCCGCGCTGACGAGCTGTGCCGATGCACAACAAACGTACAGATAACTGTTCCGCATATGACTGCAATCGCAGGTTTCAAACAGAGATGGCGACAAAGAGGAAAAATCGCGGACAGCAGCTTTAAAATTATGGTTTTCTATTTTAATATACTTTAAAATATAATTTATTCCTGTGATCAAAGCTGAATTGTCAGCATCATTACTCCAGTCTTCAGTGTCACATATTATTTTATAACCTGTGATACTTTTTCAGGATTCTTTGATGAATAAAAAGTTAAAAAATATCAGCATTTATTTAAAATAGAAATCTTTTGTAACAATATACACTACTGTTCAAAAGTTTGTGGTCATTAATTTTTTTCTTTCTTTCTTTCTTTTTTTTTTTAAAGAAATTAATACTTTTATTCAGCATGGATGTGTTAAATTGATAAGTGATAGTAAAGATTTATATTGTTAGAAAATATTATATTTTGAATAAATGCTGTTCTTTTAACCTTTTATTCATCAATGAATCCTGAAAAAAGTATCACAGGTTCCAAAAAAATATTAAGCAGCACAACTGTTTTCAACATTGATAATAACTGAGTATCAAATCAGCATATTAGAATGATTTCTGAAGGATCATGTGACACTGAAGACTGGAGTAATGATGCTGGAAATTCAGCTTTGATCACAGAAATAAATTATATTTTAAAGTATATTAAAATAGAAAACCATATTTTTAAATTGTAATAATATTTCACAATATTACTGTTTTCCCTGTATTTATTATGAAACAAATGCAGCCTTAATGAGCATAGAGACTTCGTTCAAAAACATTAAAAATAGTATTTTTCAAACTTTTGACTGGTAGTGTACATCCATATGCAAGTTCATTTGTGCCTTGTGCCTATATTAATGAAACAGTATGTATTTTAATGTTTCCTGCTTGTCCCATTTACATCGATTGTAAGTGTCTGACAATTTATTTCTGAGGTGACTGACATCATGCCACAAATGACGCTGATGGAGTTTAACTTGTGTTGAATCCACAAAATACCTTTACATGTTATTTTCCCCCACCATGCAACAATGTCCTGTATCAACAGAAGTAGAAGTGAATAAATGAACAAACCCCATAATAATTCAATAAATGTAATTATTAACCTGATATAAAACTTTTCACAAGAAAGTGGATTCATGCACTTATGATAATGCTGAATTGTTAACGTTGAGCAAATATTGCACCATTTACTTTAGGCCAGGTTTCAGTTGGTTAATGCCACAGTCTATTTCAGTTGCCTCAAAACAGCAATGTGCCGTCAACGCACCTGAACACACCTCGTTTTCAGACCAGCACCCCCATGGGAGCACAAATGGGTGCAAATGCATATGCTATTTAAACGTGGCGCAGGATGTGAAAATTATAACTGCATCGGGCTGAAACTAGCAAAAAACACTTGCATCGTGCCTGGCGCCGCATTGCGCTGGGTGTATGATAGGGACCTAGGAGCGGTCCCCAAAGGTAGTTTAATGGAACTATTGCAATTATTGTATAACGTACAAACTGCATAGTTAAAGTTGTTGCCAAAACCAAAGAAATCCAGAACTTCAAATAAAAAGTTGTGGTTTACGGTATTGAGCGCTTTATAATAAACTATAAAGAGAATGTAACTATCATCATTTAAAAGAAAATCATAATCAATCAAATCTAATATTAATCAAATATTATTGCCAATATATCTTCCACATATAAAGCCAGATTGACAATCATCTATGAAACTAACTTTAGTCGATTTGCAAACATATGTGAAAATAATTTAGTATCATTTTGGACTTAAGCTATCCTTAAATTGAATATCTTCGAGCAATAAATTGTTTAATTTCCAGTAGCTGAAATTAAATCCTCGAGTTCTTGTATCTCCAAGGTTGATTACTTTATGAATCATTTTATGGTCTTTGAAGACTGAAGGCACAATATTAATCTCCTTTCCAAGTTCCTCAGAAGTTAACTAAAAGTAAGGTATGCTTGTCACCATAGATGTTCCCCATAGCAATTTTCCATCATGAGTTGTTGTCAGCATTAGTAATCTAAATAAATGTGTTCATGTATCATTTGGTGTATTGGTGCAGTGAGCTTATTATGGCTTATGGTAAGAATTTACAGTATCTTAAGACTGGAAATAATTGTGTTTATATAGAGTGGTTCTGAAAACTTCTCTGTTTTGGTTCATATGTAGAGTAGTCTGTCTAAAAATACACTGTATGTAATACTACTGTTTGATTGTGCACATCTATTTTCTATTTGTATTTTACCATTTGTTTTGCCATTGCTGTGTGTTTAGATTCTAGTCATATGGTGCAAAATCACTAAGTGGTTTATAGGTTTTTTTTTATTTATATTTTATTATTATTATTATTATTATTATTATTATTATTATTTCAGTCCGAATTCAGGCCCCGTTATAGCACAGAAACTGCAATCATTAAAATTACAAATGATTTACTTCTGACCAAGGCTGTATCTCAATACTAGTTTTACTTGATCTTAGTGCTGCGTTCAACACTAATGCTGCATTCACACGGGGAGTCAGCTTCAACGCTTGACGGAAAGCGTGTCTGAAGCTTGTGTTGACGTGACCGTTATAGTGATAACAGCCAATCACATTACTTTCCGGTGTTGCACGAATGCAATTAGCTAGCGACTGCTCTAGGGTATTTGCATAGGGCGATCTGATTGGATGACGCCTGCGTTGGCACTTGAAAAGTTGAGAAATCTTCAACTTCTGCCGCTTGCAACGCGAGTGTAGCGACATGACGGAACCCACAATTCAGTTCGGCAACGCATGTCGTCACCCATTCAAAGTAAATGAGAAGCGTTAACGCCGGCGCCCCGTGTGAATGCAGCGTAAAGGTTAGGGCTGGTCGATGAATCAAAGTAATTGAAACCGAAATTCAGAACCTCACCAACGTAATATTCCCATGCCGGTTATTTCGTTTTTTTTAATCCTGTTAATATTTCCCCCTTAAAAACATACTACAGTATGTGTAGCCACGTGACTCTGCCCTGTCATAGTGATGGCGCGTGAACGGTGAGCCTTGCGTCTTGACTAAACTTCACTTCACTAATTCACACACGCAATTGCTCTCATTACTGGTACTGTGCTAATTTAACTTTATCTGATTTACAACAAGCAGAAATCTGTAAGAAATGTACCAACCATGCATAGATAAAATAACTGCTGAAATTGAGCTGTTTTGTCAGATTGCTTTTTCAATAGGAAAAAAATATCCCACCTTTAATAGTCAATCATATTTACAGTACAAACCTTGTCAGTGAACTATGAGGGCAAAAAAACAAAAACAAAATCGTTCATTAATCATAATCAAAGTAAATTTTTTTAATTAATCGAGGTTTTGATTTTAGGCTATAATCGTCCAGCCCTACTAAAGGTCATAAAATACTCTTGGATCGATTACAAAATTATAGTGGGATTCAGGGACAGGCATTAAGGTGGTTTAGATCATACCTATTAGACCATTTTTTGTCCATTTAAACAGGGAAAAAGTCTAAGATAACATCAGTAAATTATGGAGTGCCACAAGGTTCTGTGTTAGGCCCTCTGCTGCTTTTCTTATGTAGTATTTTTGTTTGTTTCCAGTCCAAATATCTAAAAATTCTTAAATCAAGAAGCATTTACTAGATAAGTAAAATGATGTAAGATATTATATCTTGTTTTCTGAAAGAAAATCTAAATTAATTGAGTCTTTGCTTAAAACAAGCAAAATTATCTGCCAATGGGGAAAGAAAAATAATCTTGTTCTTTTTATAGTGTCCTTACTTTCTTTTATACTTGGTTTAATATTGCTCAGGATAAAAAAGAAGTTCAAGTTAATTGTTAATCATAAGCGGGATGTTCAAGGTTCAGTAGATGTTTATCTCTAATTTCAACATGTGGCACTATGACTCAAAGGTTTTTTGTTTGTTTGTGGTTTTTTAAAGCATTTTTAAAAAAATATATACTGTATAGATCAGCGGTCGGCATCCTTTTTGGATGTGGACAGCTAATCACAGAAAGTGTACCTACGGTTGTGTGAATGGATGGTTTAAATCTCACATTTTAATAGTATTTATCGCACCTAACTTAATAAAACAGGCCTTGAATATGAGGAATGATTACATCAAAATGTATGTCCATATGCAAGTTTAAGTGACTTTATTTATGACGGAACCCACAATTCAGTTCGGCAACGCATGTCGTCACCCATTCAAAGTAAATGAGAAGCGTTAGCGCAGCGTAAAGGTTAGGGCTGGTCGATGAATCAAAGTAATCGAAAACCGAAATTCAGAACCTCACCAACGTAATATTCCCATGCCGGTTATTTCGTTTTTTTAAATCCTGTTAATATTTCCCCCTTAAAAACATACTACAGTACAAGTTAGTCAAGCACCACTTACTTCTGCAAAACCGAACTGTAGATGGTAATCTACCACACTATTTAAAGGGGTCATAAAGTGGATTTTTTATTATTATTATTTTATAATGTTTCCTGATGTGCATTTATAATGTTAGCATGCTTTTTACATAAAAAGGTCATAATTTAGAAATAAAAGTCATAAAATGTGTCGATATTGCGATTGAATTACCAAATAATCCACAGTGAATGTAAAAATAAACTGAATTTATTCTTCTCTGACATCAAGATCCTTCAGCAGCTTATGCAAAGATTATGTTTTTCCACAGCCAGGAACAGTATAGCATCACAATCTTGTTATTACATATAAAAAAAAGCATCTTGTTTGAGTATTATACTGTAAGTTATGTGAAGTTATAATTGCCTGAAATGCTTGAAACTACATTTATGCAATTTCATTTACAGAGTAAAGTCAGTGTTAAGGGCTAATGACAGTAACAGTGCACGGTAATATTTACTTGATTTTGAGTTTCTTAAAGTTTTTTACAGAATAATATTGTGAGGTTGTAATTGTTTTAGTCTGAAAAAAAAAAAGAATTTCAGAATATTAATCTGTGATATGAAGAAATCTTTCAAGAGGGGAAATGTGGTGTTTCTTAGTTTGAGCACAAGGTGGCAGTATAATGCTTGAGTATTGAGGTGGTGCTGAGTATGATCAAAGAAGAGAAGTGTGTTATCTTAAATAATAGCTCCCGTTTCTATCATGCGCAGGTACTGTGCAGATGGCCAAATACTAAAGTTACAGAATCCTTTATCATGATATCAAGAATAATTATGAATTTCTTATTAATATTTCAACAAAAAAAAAAAAATGTCTCCAGGGAAAAAAAATACTATCATCTGTGTGTGCGTCAATAAATACATATAAATACATAGTTCACATGTGTTCACTTCACATTAAGGTTCACTTTCACAGGTTATTAATGTTTATAACTCATGAATAAATGGTTTACATGTGTTTACTTTACATTAAGTTTTTTTTTCGGGCAATGAATCGGTCCTCCAATTTGATCAAAGGAAGAATATACATTTTGTTAAAGGTGCCCTAGAATTAAAAATTGAATTTACCTTGGCATAGTTGAATAACAAGAGTTCAGTACATGGAAAAGACATACATTGAGTTTCAAATTCCATTGTTTCCTCCTTATATAAATCTCATTTGTTTAAAAGACCTCCGAAGAACAGGCGAATCTCAACATAACACCGACTGTTACGTAACAGTCGGGATGATTAATATGTACGGCCCAATATTTGCATATGCCAGCCCATGTTCCCAACATTATGAAAGGCATTAGACAACGTCTGGATCTGCACAGCTGAATCATCAGACTAGGTAAGCAAGCAATAACAACAGCGAAAAATGGCAGATGGAGCAATAATAACTGACATGATCATGATTACATGATATTTTTAGTAGTTATATTTGTAAATTGTCTTTCTAAATGTTTCGTTAGCATGTTGCTAATGTACTGTTAAATGTGGTTAAAGTTACCATCGTTTCTTACTGTATTCACAGAAGACAAGAGCCGTCACTATTTTCATTTTTAAACACTTGCAGTCTGTATAATTCATAAACACATCTTCTTTATAAATCTCTCCAACAGTGTGTAATGTTAGCTTTCGCCACGAAGCACAGCCTCAAACTCATTCAGAATCAAATGTAAACATCCAAATAAATACTATACTCACATGCATGCAGCATACATGACGAACATCTTGTAAAGATCCATTTAAGGGTTATATTAGCTGTGTGAACTTTGTAAATGCACTGTATTATAGAGTCGCGAGCTCGATGGGCAGGGAGCACAAGATTTAAAGGGCCAGCAGCCCTGAATCGGTGCATAGTTAATGATGCCCCAAAATAGGCAGTTTAAAAAAATTAATTTAAAAAAATCTATGGGGTATTTTGAGTTGAAACTTCACAGACACATTCAGGGGACACCTTAGACTTATATTACATCTTGTAAAAAAACGTTCGATGGCACCTTTAATATGGCTCTGATAGCAGCAAATAAATGTATAGCCATACACTGGAAATCAGAAGAACCGCTCAGTCATGCTGTATGGTTTAGGGTGGCAGATACTTTTAATAGTTTCTTCACAAAAATTGCAAGTAATCTGGTGCAGAAGCTTCCATCTGCGTCAGGTGTTTTTAGTGATCCACAGAGGGTGCATAAGTTTTATGAAGATAAGGGAGTTCAGCCAAACACTTTTTATTTCAAACAAGTATCAGAGGAGCTGGTAGCCTACTAAAAAAACTCAAAGGCCTAAATCTTTCCAAGGCTACTGGGTTTGATAACATCCCTGCCAGATTTCTTAAGGATGCTGCTGAAATAATCACTCCTGTCATAACTTATCTTATTAATTTATCTATTGAAAAAAATCATTTCCCCAGTAATTTTAAGGTGGCAAGAGTGATACCTTTATATAAAAAGGAGCCCAAATCTGATCCTGGAAATTTTTGCCCTGTATCTATCTTGTGTTCAATATCAAAAATTGTGGAAAGGATCATTTATGAGCAAATAGACAGTTATTTAGCAGAACATAACCTTTTATTTGACTTCCAATCAGGTTTTAGAAAGGCCCATTCCACTGATACCTGTCTGCTTTATCTTACAGACTTTATTAGGAAAGAGGTAGAAAAGGGGAAGGTGAGGTCATACCTGGTGGGCAGAGAACAGGTGGTAGATGTGGAAGGGTCCTTGTCCTCACCACTTAAATTAACTTGCGGAGTTACCCAGGGGAGTATTTTGGGTCCTCTTTTTTTTCTATTATATGTCAATGATATGTCGTCAGCTATAAACTGTAATTTGTTTTTATTTGCAGATGACTCAGCTATTCTAGTCTCTCATAAAGACAAATCAGAGGTTGAAAGGCTGCTTAGTTCAGAACTCCTTAAAGGATTAGTCCACTTTTAAATACACTTTTCCTGATAAATTTACTCACCCCCATGTTATCCAAGATGTTCATGTCTTTCTTTCATCAATCGAAAAGAAATGAAGGTTTTTGAGGAAAACATTCCAGGATTATTCTCCTTACAGTGGATTTCAATGGCTACCAACAGGTTGAAGGTCAAAATTACAGTTTCAGTGCAGCTTCAAGGGCTTTGAACGATCCCAGATGAGAAATAAAGGTCTTATCTAACGAATCGATCGGTCATTTTCGAAAAAAATACAACCGTTTACGCTTTATAAACAAAATATCGCCTTGAACGTACTTTCCGCTTCCGCATTCTTCATAACGCTTACGCTGAATGTCCTACGCCTTCCCTATTCAAGTTACGGAAAAAAACGAAACTGGCGCCGTGTTCGTTCCATAAGTAGAATAGGGAAGGCGTAGAACATTCAGCGTAAGCGTTATGAAGAATGCGGAAGCGGAAAGTACGTTCAATGCGATATTTTGTTTATAAAGCATAAACGGTTGTATTTTTTTCGAAAATGACCGATCGATTCTCTAGATAAGACCCTTATTTCTCATCTGGGATCGTTCAAAGCCCTCGAAGCTGCACTGAAACTGTAATTTTGACCTTCAACCTGTTGGTAGCCACTGAAATCCACTGTAAGGAGAAAAATCCTGGAATGTTTTCCTCAAAAACCTTCATTTCTTTTCGACTGACGAAAGAAAGACATGACCATCTTGGATGACATGGGGGTGAGTAAATTTATCAGGAAAAGTGTATTTAAAAGTGGACTAATCCTTTAACCTCAGTGTTTGGCTAACAGACAACAAGTTGTCTATCCACCTTGGCAAAACAGAGTCAATTCTTTTTGGGTCTAGAGATAAACTGAAAAAGGCTATGGGTTTTAGGGTAGTCGTAGGTATTGTTGAAATTACAGCCAAGGAAGCAGTTACTTACTTGGGCCGTATATTAGATAACAAACTGTCAGGGGAGCTTATGGCTCGAAAAATTATCTTAAAGGTAAGCCAAAGGACTAAGTTCCTGGCAAGAATATCCAGCCTCTTAGATAATAAAACATTAAAAATCCTGGCTGATGCGCTTGTTCAATGTCATCTTGACTATGCCTGTACATCTTGGTACACAGGCACTACTTAAGGTCTTAAAGACAAGCTACAGATCTGTCAAAATAAACTAATCAGAGTGATCCTTAAATTACACCCTAGAACTCATCTTCTTCCTGACCATTTCTCAAATCTTGGGTGGCTCAGAGTGGAGGAGAGGGTTTCTCAACTTAAACTGTGTTTAGTTTATAAGATAAGAAATAATCTGGCACCCAAGTATTTATGTGATTACTTTTCAAAAATTAGTGATACGCACAATTATTGCACCAGGGGGAGTTCCACAGATTACAGGCCCTGGCGCTTTAAGAGCTGTGTGGGAAAGTACTCTTTCCTATACTCTGCAGCTGTCTTGTGGAATGGTTTACCTTTAAACCTTAAACTGTTGAGCTCTTCCTATTATCATTTTAAATCTTCAATAAAAAATTGGTTATTAAACTTATAAAGAGAAAAAAAAGAAAAAAGTAAGGAAATAGAAACCCTTGAGGTAGTAGGAATATTGTATTGACTGCTTGTCTTTTGGGAATTGTGTTTTTATTTTGTGTTTTTGGTTTATTTTTTTGTATTTTTTATGCTCCCTTTCTTCATTGTCCTCAATGTTGTTAGTACATGTACTGTTACTCATCTTCCATCTTAAGGACCACAATGGAAATAAGCCTATGGGCTTTTTGTGTTTTTATCCTTTTGAACACTTCGTGTTGATTGTTGTTGTTCAGTAAAGTATTCAATCAATCAGTCAATCAATCAGTCAATCAATCAATAGGGAACTTTTGTCTTATGTGCCTGTGGAAAAAATAATGTATAATTTGAAAAAAAAAAAAAAAATCATTGATGTTTGAAAAGAGTTGGGGCAAATTTATTGAATATTTCAATAATTTGGATGTTACATTGATTGGAAATGCTGATGTGATAATGTAACCCTTCTTTACTTTAACTTTTTAAAATGTATTTATATATTATTATTATTATTATTATTATCTTACACATCAGCTCAAGCTCTTGTAATAATGTCCATGCAAGTGTTCTGTCTCTTGAGGGGGTGGGACAGGGGTGAGAGGGTGTTTAGAAAAAATTGTTTACTGAAATTATTCTGTAAATTGTTCATCTGAAAGTAATATATTGATTAAAAAAAAGGTTCAATTTCATCTTGATAAACAAGCTGTGGATAGGCATCATGATCTTTTTGGAGAGTATCATGGGTAAGACAGAAACTTCTGGTAAGCAACATAGTAAGAAAAGTGGCAGTCATGAGATATTAAAAAGAAAAGCACAAACACAACACCCTTCACTCTGATTATGATAGTCCATTTTTGCTGCATCATTAAATAAACCATGAATCTGGTTTTGAGTTAAATAAGTGTGAATAAATACATTTATTAAGCATTTATAACATGTGAGTTAAAAACAGCTCACTAATTGGCAGGTATTGCATTAAAGTCGCCCTTTTTATTCATGCAGTTATAACTGCTTATTAATGATTTATAATGCATTTGTAAATGACAAACACCTTTATAAACCAGCATAATTACAAAATGTATGCTTAATGTCACTGCATTGTTTTGTGCACATTTTTTTTTTTTTATTAATTTTTGTATGCTGATCCTGCTAGCTATCTACATTTGAATGGCGAGCCAGAGCCCTGATCTACAATTCAAAAAATAATTATGATTCTTCATGGATCGGTTTAACTTTACAGCTAAACTGAGATCTCACACAAACACACTACCCAGGTAGAAATCACAAAAAGTCAAACACAAAAATGTCACGCAATGACATTTGAGGATTATACACACACACCAATGGAGTTATAAGGACTATTGACTATTGAGACTTTGATTTATTTGTTTTGATTCATCGAATTCACATACAACTTTGGACCATTTGGACCACAAAACCATTCTTCCACTTTGTTCATGGTGTTGAGTTTGATGAAGACAATTGTGTATTTGTTTAAATTGTGGTAATTGTTTATTCAAACTTTATTTTCTTGCATGTTTGCAATAAAAGAGCCGGCTGTTAATTTATTAAATATCAATTGACTCAACCAAATGAATCCTCCTCGAGTCGAACCTAGTCCATATTTAAACTCTATTCAGTATAGTATGCTGAATAAATATAATGTATAAGATAGAAAAAAAACATTATTGAACATGGCCGTAAAGTGGCACTACATTTCTGAGACTAGACAATTCAACAGTGATAAAACATAAACACAACATATGACCTTACACACAATTCTGGACATTTAACTAACAAATAATAATAAACTTTAAAAAGTAGCATCTCAAAGCGCTTCACAGGAGAAAAAAAAAGAAAACATACAATTATACAAACAATACCTTTATATAAGTGAGATATAAAAAACTATAAACTAAATATATAAAAAATAAAACTCCACCAAACCAGTTTCACTTAATTACACTTAATTTACTCTTTACGAGTAAATGGACAGTCAGAGCTTATACAGATGCAAAGCATGCTGGGTAACTGACAGTACATAAACAGTATTTCATGAGTTCACGTGAAATATTTGGTGTGCTGTCCGAGGACAGTTCCGAGCTTGGAATGTGGCCCGAAGCCAGAGTACTCCCCCAAATCCCTGGCTGGGATAGGAACTAGCCGAGAGTGAGTGGTCGGGGTGGCGAAGGGACTCAGAAAAGACTGTCGAGGAATGGAGGTGTGTCGGCTATCTATATCTAGGCCTCCAATTGTACTGATTGGGTAGATCATGTGCTCCTCCCGATTTTTGTTAATAAAACATATAAAGTGTGAGTATTTCTTTCAGTCAGGGTTGTTTCTCCTGAGCTTTTTCTCTGTGATGTTGCTCACAAGCTTTTCAATCTCACACAGAGACACTGAGGAGTTCAAACCATAGACCCTAAATCCAGCACAGAGAGACTGAGTGTGTAATGTGGAGGTGAATGTGTGCAAGTGTGTGAGTGTGTGTGTGTCAGAGACGCTGTAGAAGGACAGAGTGCCGGTCGCCACGTCCACATACACTCCGATTCTCTTACATGGATGACAGTGAACTTATTTTCATGACAGACAGTGAATTTGTCATTAGAGCGTTTCAGACTCCAGGAGTTTTTATTGCATCCAAACAAACAGTCATCACTCCGTCCTTTCCTGTTGATTCCTTTATATGTCACTGATATAACAGCATCTCCACTCCATTCAGCTTCCCAGTAACAGTGTCCAGACAGACTCTCTCTACTCAGAACTTGAAGAGACTTGTCAAATCTCTCTGGATGATCAGGATATGACTGAGACTCTCTCACATGTGTCACCTTTCTGTTCTCCTCAGACAGAATGAGATCATTGTGAGCTGTGTTTGGATCCAGTGTGAGATCACAGGCATCTGAAAACAAGAAGATAAACATTTATAACAAACAACAATCACTAAAGGTGTGTGTGTGTGTGTGTGTGTGTGTTTGTACATACATTTGAGTAGTCCTGCTGTAATCCTGAACTCTCCTCCATGATCCACACTATAAAACACAGTGTCAAATTCAGTCAGTAAACCCACACAGTGCAGGGCTGAGTGATTAATCAAATTATGTTTCCTGTTACTCAAGATAAATAGGTTATAATGCCACATCCAGAGTTGCCAAGTTTACCAGTTTATTAAGCACCCCCAAAAAGCATAAGGTCTTTATATATTTGTTTGCTGTTAGTTATAAGGATTGTATTTGTGTAAATTCGCTGTTTATGTTGATGATAATGCAAGGGAGAGAGAGTTTATGGAAAAGACGTTAATGTGCACTTCTTATACTGTTTTATTCAGCTCTTACTGTGATTTTCTGGAGCAAAAACGGACATCTTTTGTGAACAAAAAAATCAAATAAAATGAACAAAATGCTTTCGTTACAATTCTTCACCACATTTACTATGTTGCATGCAAGCTAACTCAAGAGCTGAGACCTGACATGAGATTTAATCATAGCCACCACTCATGTCCATATTGATAAATGCTAAGTTTTGCATGGAAATGATTTTTTAATTTCTAATTAAATTTCTTTTCTAATTTTTTGTTGAACCTTCGTTTTGTAAATGAGGGCCAATATGTGTTATGGCTAATGATTGCTTCTAATCTGCTGTTGATTAATTATGACAATGCTTACTTTGTGATGTTTATATTGTTATATGTTGTAGATGGTTGTATGAGTGTATGTTTTATCTCTCTCCCCATTTTGAGTGAGCAGCTCAAATTTATTATAATTATTATTATATTGATCAGATTTTTACATTTACTTTACATGGTTTGTAATCTGAAAGAATTACTCTTAATATCTCTGACAAAGAGATATTTGATTAATTAATGATATCTAAAAATTCCTGCTTAACATACTTGAGTTTGTTCAATGTGCAGTTTGGATGGTTGAGTGCATCGGAGAGCATCTCGACTCCTGAATCTCCTGGGTGATTGTAGCTCAGATCCAGCTCTCTCAGGTGTGAGGGGTTTGAACTCAGAGCTGAAGACAGATAACCACAGCCTTCCTCTGTCACCATACAGCCAGACAATCTACAAACACATATGGAAACAGTCCACATGGTTATTTTGGCATTAAGAAATCAACCACACAGTGACCTGTGCAGTTTATTTTTTTGCAGTTACAATAACTAGTATTCATTTTTGTTTCTAATTGTAGTGAAGTCAACAGAAACATTTCTACTCCAGTAAAGTACTTAAGAACATGCACAAATAATTATCTACATTGTCACTAAATATATATAAATAGTGACAATGTAGAAATTATTTGTATATATCTATATCTATCTATCTATCTATATCTATATATATATATATATATATATATATATATATATATATATATATATATAAAACGTAGTTTGTATATACGGGAAGAAGGAAGCGGGAACCGGCGACCTTTCAAACAATAATATTTAATTCAAAATAAACAAATACAAAATGAAAGTAATGCCGACAGACCCTCACGGATGTCTGCCGGCCACACAAACATAACAAAACATAAAATAAAGTCCAGGCCTGGTCCTCTCTCGTCCTTCACTGTCGTCACTCCTCCTTTTATGCTTCTGGAGATCCTCTGTGAGAGACTCAACCATTTTTTTTTTACAAAATTCCAAGTATCATAAAAATGCTTGTCCACATTGCCATTATGTATGATGTATTATATTTATGATGTAGTTCACAAACTTTTGCCCTTGAAACCCTCCATCCTTACATAAATATGTGATGACCAATTGATATTAAATGCATAGGTGTAAATCTTAACAAAATATTCTGGAAGCCATAGATATTTTTGTGAAAATTCTGACGCTGACTGGAAACTTAAAAAACAAGATTTGAGATAGATTATAACAGTCACAAGCCTGTTATAGGGCTCGTTCTCTAGGGGCACTAGAGGGCAACATGTTTATGTATAAAGGCCGGAACACACCAAGCCGGCGCCAACGAACTAGTGGTGATGAAAGCAGACTGTGGGGTTGGCTCACGTCGACAGCATCTGTGTCAAAAGTTGGCCTGACAAACCAAACCAATGCTAGACAGCCAACGGCCAAGTAGCACGTCAGTTCTGCACCTGCGTAAGATGAAATGCCTTTCTGAACCAGCAGGTGGCAGTATCTGAACAGCCAATCAACTTCAGCCAACAGTACGGAACAAACTGAGAAAAGTTAGTCGGGCGACGAACAAAAACTGCCAGACAGCCGACTGTTGGCTTGGTGTGTTCCTGCCTTTAATCATGTGCTCCTTGCCATGTGCTCCTTGAGTCCTTGTTGAGAAAAATTTGTTTTATGTTCAACTGAAAGTAAGTGATGTTATATTTGTGTATGAAATTTATCTTTGACTTATTTTTGCATTGTTTTGCATTTTGTACACTACTGGTATTTTGCATTCAATGAGAGTCTCTGATTTATGTTTATGCTTTGTTAAACAAACTATGTTATTGCAGTAGGTTTCCTTTTATAAATGAGTTGTATGACTGGTTTTGGGTTTAGTTCAATCAGAAACGGTTATAACATATTGAGTAAATGGATGTGATTATTAGCTGATTCTGATCAGTGCCCAATTATTTGGAACATTCATTTATATTTGACCTCAAAACATAAGTTCCCCAGGATGGAAACCACTGTTTTAAACTAAAATGCCACGTAAACATTATAATTAATATTATAAAAATATCTGTCCCCTGTGGCATGTTGCACAAAGCTGGTTTCAGTTGCAACCTAAGTTAGTTTAAAATTAGTTTGAGCAATCTCTGTTTTGTTTTTTTTGGGCTCAAGAAGGTGGATTGGTTTTAAGTGGTGTTCATCGCTATGGTAACTTATGCTACACGGCTGACCTGCTCCGGAGCAGGTTTTATTCTGGGTTAGAGATTGCAGACCTAAACTGAACTGTGAGTAAAGTGACATGTATTTAATGCAATAAAGCCACTCCCCCTGTATCTCTATCTCCAAATTAAAGCAGTTTTGAATAAAAAAAAAAATTGGACAACATTTTTTGCTGCTAATTATTTATTATATTTATATTATATGAATTATAACTATGCATCATTTATATAATATCATTTCATATAGTTATTATATTAATTCACAATTAATATTAAATTTAGCTTTTAATTTAATATAAATATAATACATGCATTAATATATAAGTCTTTAAAACGGATTGAGCATATGTGTATTCATTTGAGCTCTTTGTAAAATAAAATCTGAGTTAACAGAGAACGTTTATACCGAGCATTGTGAAAACACTGAACCTGATCTAAACCAGGTTGGATTTGTATGGATTTGTCATCTCTAAACCTACTCTGAAACTCAGAGTTTGTTCAACTAGCTTCATGCAACATACCTCTGGGTGGGATCATGTCAAGGCTGTTATCGTATTTATTATAGAAAAAATAGACATTACGTTCTTTCTACATCTGACTTCCTGTAGATCCATCAAGAAAGGCTGATGTCTCTTTTCAGTTATCAGAAATATACCTATTTATTTTTAAAATAAGCTCCTAGTCAAGTGTAGCTCTTGTGTAGAGAGGTTGCTATAATATAGAATTATGACAAAGGTAGATGTGAAGGATATATAAAGGATCTCTATAGGATGTGATATCTTTGGAGAAGTGTCAGATATTTTTTTAGTCTCAGTACTGTTTAGTAAAATGTACTTTTTAGTTTTTATCATATTTAATCATCCTTGTCCTGGTTTTGTAGTAAAAAAAGCTTATTTTTCTCTTCCCCCTTCACTTACGGACCTGCCCACTGTACAACTCCTGTGCGTGGATCAGAGGGACCGTTCACTGGAAGATTATGCTAGGAACTTTTTAGACCTGGCTTGCCTTTCACACTACCCTGACCGTTCACTCTGTTGTCTAAGGCATGCCTACCAGTGAACAGTCCTTGAGCTTTCGTGGAGTGAGTGCTGGTGAACAACAGATTGGCATTCACCATTGGCCCAGTTGAGGACGTTGTCACCAGCCCCGCTCCAGATGCGTTGGATCCAAAGTCCAGCTATTCACCACCTGCAAGCTGTACAGAATATTTGTTACAGCCCACTGAGGACTATGTGACCGAGCCTGTCGTGATGAATGAGGCATAACCTGATATTACTGAGTTCAACATGTTCATGGGTCAACATTTTTGTTGATCCTGGAACAACATTGAAATCAACCAATCAGATTTGAGGGACAAGTTTACAGATTATGTCAAGTTTAGGCTTAAAATCATGAATTGGTGCTTCTACATCAGTGTTATTCATCTATCATTTCCCTCTGATTTTTGGGATAACTTATGGGTAGGGTTAGGTTTAGGAGTAGGAATAGGGTTAAGACTAAGTTTTCAGACTAGAATGTTGTTCCAGGATCAACAAAATATGTTGACCCAGGAACGCATCTAACTCATCAATATCAGGATGTGTATGAATGAGCCAGCAGGATTAAAGACTGAGGCAAACATCGCCCAGGATCCTGAGCATCAGAGTCTGACCAGGTGTGTGAGCCGGAAACACTGTGTGTTGCAGAGGGACTACTTCTGGAGTTCAATGGCATGGACGGAAGCCCCAGCCATATCCCTGCCACTGTGGATAAGTATTGCCTGGTCTCTGGAAATTATGTAGATGATTTTAAGGAGGATATAACCTTGAATCTCCCGCTGGTCCCACCCAGCTTCAAGTCTCCTGTGTTTACAAAGTTCCCGTTCTACCTCCATCTCCCGCTTCCTCTGACAGCCAGTTCCTCAACCCCTCTGCCCCCTTCTGACATCTCTCCATGGTGTGGATTGGCCTTGGGTCTTCCGGGCTCCAGCTCTGGCCTCTAGCCTCTGAACCCTTCACTCTGCTTTCAACCCATTGGCTCAGCCTTGGCTCCTTCCTCCCTTGGTTCCACTAGTCNTAAAAGTAAATTTTCTTGCGGTCAACTTAATCAACTGTTGTGCCAAAGCAAACTGATTCAGGTAGAAAAACTTATATCATACATGTTGATGAACTATCAACATATAAAACCATGTGATGATGCAAGCTGAAGAGTAGCCTGAATTGCTAAGAGTGATCATTTTTTTCTAAAATGTAGTGGTGAGGTAAAGTGAGACAAATGCTTTGGGGTAAAGTGAGACATAAGGCACAAGTTAAATTTAGTCTTAAACATATTTTAATGTAATATTACATTACATATGTTTTATTTTTAATGTCATAAACATTGTAGAAAAGCCATCATGCCTAGGCAAAACACCAGGAAGACAACCTCTGGGGCAAAACACCCTCGAGGAGAATGATGTGGCACATGTTCCTAAAAGTGATGTGGTAAAGAAGCTGCCTCAACCTAAAAGGCCTGGAGAGATGGAGAGAGCATCTCCTCATCTTTCCCTGTAACCTTCAGGGCTGGAATGTAGAGTAGGTCTAGTTGTAGAGTATGACAGTAGGCTGATGTTCTAATACAGGTGGGTCTAGTCCTGTGTTCTGAGTCCCAGGCTGTTCTAGCTGGTTCTGATTGTGCTTTGCTCTGACCTCCAGACACTAGCTGGCTCTAAGGGTGCGTTCACACTTGTAGTTCGGTTCGTTTGGTTTATTTGGTCCGGACCAAAGAAGAAAAAAAAAACATTTAGTCCCGGTCCAATTAGCGTTCAGATTGGCAATTTTATCACCAAACCAAAAGATACCGAACCTTGAGTTCATTACGTTCAATACATTCACAATGTGATTGGTCAGATTTTATGATGTATTGCCTATTTTGAATTGGAACTTAAAGGTACAATCTGTAAGATATTCGCAGTAAAATATCCAAAAACCACTAGGCTAGTGTTATATATTTTGTCCAGCTGATGACTAACAATATCTCTAATGTTTTCAACTCCTTGTAATCATGAGAAAATTCCCATTCTAAACAGTGACACGGGGCAGTGCAGTCGCCTGTCAATGACGTTGGTTACCCTTTGTTACCGCCTTTACTGACGTAGAAACCACATGACAACAGTGTCGTGGACAAATGCGAAAGTAGTGCCGAGCGTCCAGCAAACCACTAGCTTGCTTCAAGCTGTTCCTTATTTACTTCTTGCACGTTTTATGGTGGATTGTGTTACTTATTTATGGAACATAATTACTGTTTACCGTCTGCCGCTGGTTCTGTCGACAAGGACAGCTCCCGTAAACTTCATACTCATGACCGGAAAAGCGGAAGCGGCGCTGGTGACTGTGTTATAATAAAAGTCCCGCTGCTCGTGAGGCGTGTGTTGATCAATCGCTCCAGCTCCTCGTTCAGCTCCACAACACTCGCTCCTGCTCTGCTTCATTCTACAGTAACGTTAATAATCGCATCCATGAACATGAGTTCTTCCCGACTCCAATCCCTATTCTTTTGCACCGTCCGTTGAGATGGAGACCACATGTCCCAAGTTTCTGCTCTAAAACTTGGAGCCATTCAAACTACGCCTTTGTTTTGAATAGGCTTCTAGCGACCTCTAGCGGAAAAAAATATTACAGATTGTACCTTTAACAAACATCCAAAACAATGCTGTGTGCTGAGGTAAATGCGCTTTTTGTGTGTGCGTAGCCTGCATGTGATGGTATTTTGACCAGCTGGGAACTCATGAAGAGCTCATAAAATGTGTAAAGTAGTCAAAATAGCGGCGGGAATCCATCCGTTACACACACAAACGAGACGTGCATCTGATGCCTGTGATGGGCAAACTTGCGACTATGACAAGAAAAACCAACATGTGTGAGGATTCTATCCTTTTTAGAGTTTCTTTTTAGGCAGCGTTCACATATGTTCAAATGAACCGCGCTAACTGAGCAATTGCACCAGGGTTTGTTTTAATCGAACCAAACATGACAAGTGTGAACGCACCCTAAGGGTCCTGTGTTCTGACCCCCAGACTGTGTTCTAATCTAACTGGTTCTATCTGTCATTTGAATGTTAATTAAAATATTTTGAATTATATTATGTTGTATTTGATTTTGTTCAAAGTTACTTTCAAGTGTTTAGGAAAAAAAGTGCTTAATTGACCAATCCCCATGATTTTGTTACTAGTCCGACATTAGTTCTGGAATGTGTGGTTGTCAGACTAGCTGTCAGGATTCAAACGGTTACAACAAGTGTTGTTATGGTAGTTTCACAGTGGAAAAAGTAAGTGGATCAGTTTTACCCCCAGCTGGTTCACTTTACCCCCTTGATTTTTGTGGTCTGTCTCAGTTTACCCCTAAACTGGGGTAAAGTGAGACACAAGATGACTTTTTTTAAAAACAATCATATTTTCATGGATCTTCATCCTGAATACATTCTGATCATTTCCATGGCTAGGAAACATCCTGAATTAATGGGAAATGTGTACATTTTACTGATATATCATTTTAGCTCGCTTAGAGGGGAGCAAATGTAAAAAATGTCCCACTTTACCCCACTCTCCCCTACTGCTCTATCTTCACTAGAAAGGCAGCGCGATATAAACAAACCCAGACTAGAACTGAACACGGCAGCTTCACATCCTCTATAATCTGCCTCCTCGATGGCAGGAAAGTCTTTTAATTCAACGGAAAAGTCACTCCTCTTCATAACATAAGGATCGCGTCCAACATATGTTGTGATTTTCTGTTTATACCTTTCTAAACCAGCAAAGAAAGGACTTTTCTCCATCTCTTCCATTCTAATTTTCACTGCTTGCCCTCCACCGGTATTTCGCGCGTCACCAGAACCACGTGATTGCAAACAACCTATTAGTCAGTTTCAAAAATAAATACAAAACGTTGAAAGAAAACAAGTTGACAAAAAGATTGAATCCTATATTTGGTGATAATATAGCATAACGAGCGAATTACAAGCAATTTTTGACCGGGAACAAGGTGTTATAGGGTTTTCGGTAACACTTGAGAATAATGCTCCGTTATTAATAAGTAACTATGCAGGACTAATGAGTAGTACTACATTAACACTTCAGCTACTACTATTAACTAATATAGAAACAAGCTTAACTAATCAGTAAGTAATGTCAAATTTAGGACTAAGATAGTTCCTTATTAGCTAATCAATCATTACTTAATGAGATTAGCATTATTAATAACTATTAACTGACTGACGAAATGTAAAGAACATTATCATGTGTCTGAGACATAATCAGTCATCATTTTTACTCTGAATATAGTCATAAAACAAGTGTCAAGTGTTACCTAGTCACTATGCAGGAACTACTAGTGATCTGCACCATTATTTTAAAGTGAAAAACATCTTTTTCATTTTAAAATAACGGTCCAGATCACTAGTACTTCTTGAAGAATGACTAGGTACTTGAGTAATAAGTGATGCATTTTATGACCACGTTCTGAGTAAAAAAAGGAACTACTAGTTCCTTCAAGAACTACTATTGATCTGGACCATTACTTTAAAAGTGAAAAAGATGTTTTTGAAAAAGAAAATAATGGTCCAGATTGCTGGTAGTTCCTGCATAGTGACTAGGCAACACTTGAGTAATTAATGATGCATTTCATGACCACATTGAGGGTAAAAAAATATAATTACATATATCTCAGACACTTTAAAGCTTTATTAATTAGTAATTCTTAATAATTTGTCATAATGATGCCAATCTCGTTCTATAATTACTGATTAGCTAATAAGGAGCTATCTTAGTCCTAAATTTGATATTACTTACTGATTAGTTAAGCTTGATTCTATATTAGTTAATAGTAGTACCTTATGTGTTAAAGCAGTACTACAGATTAGTCCTGCATTACTTCCTGCATAGTCACTTATTATTGACGGACCATTATTCTAAAGTGTTACTGGGTTTTCAACACCGCACACGGGTTAAATGTAGTACATAGTAGCTAAAGACACTTAATATAAAAATTCTATGATACAGTAAGTCCTTTGTATTATACTATTAAAAAAATATATGCTAAACATGTTCTTTAGTCACATTCATTATGGTCGTTATGCTCTTCTAAATATAGGCAGTGTGTGTTTGTGTGACAGGAATTACTCCTCCATGGAGCTCACAACAGATGTCACGGACACTTACTCCAACCAGACCGACAGGAATCAGTCGTCGGAGGACTGTTCCCGCGACAGCGCTCTGAAGACGACCGTGTTTCCTCTCCTCTACACCATCCTCTTCATCCTGGGCATGTCACTGAATGGCCTGGCAGCATGGGTGTTCCTCCGAATCCCCAGTAAATCTCACTTCATCATCTATCTGAAGAACATTGTCGTGGCTGATATCATCATGACCCTCACCTTCCCCTTCAAGATCCTCAGCGACGCCAACTTAGCAACCGTCGGCGTGCGAGTGTTTGTCTGCCGCGTGTCCTCTGTGCTGTTCTACCTCACCATGTATATCAGCATCCTGTTCTTCGGCCTGATCAGCATCGACCGCTGCAGGAAGACCATGTGGCCCTTTGTGGGCACCAACGCTAGACGGCTGTTCCACAGAAAGCTCCTCTCGGCCTTCATATGGACGTCACTGTTTGCTCTCGCGCTGCCCAACGTGATCCTGACCAGCCGTCGCAACACTTCGGACCGCTTCAAATGCAGTGACCTCAAGACGGATCTGGGACTGAAGTGGCACGAGCTGGTCAACCACGTGTGCCAGGTGATCTTTTGGGGAAACCTCGTAACCGTGATAATATGTTACACGCTCATCTCAAAAGAGCTGTACAAGTCTTACGCCCGCACTCGCGCTCAACACGAGGCAAGGCAGGGAGCGAATGTCCCGCACAGACAGCTAAACAAGAGCAGCATTCAAGTGAACGTGTTCCTGGTGCTGGCCGTCTTCTTTGTTTGCTTCGTTCCCTTCCACTTCGCCCGAGTGCCGTACACTATCAGCCAGACACGAGGACGCATGTTCAACTGCCAGCAGAAGCTGTTCTTCTTCCAGCTGAAGGAGAGCACGCTGTGGCTGTCCTCCCTTAATTCAGTGCTGGATCCTCTCATCTACTTCTTCCTCTGCAAGTCCTTCAGGACATCCCTGTTCAACACCCTGCGTCTGTCTCCTGGCCACTGCGGGGAGCTTGGGACGGACTCGACCAGCACTCCTCTGGGCAACACGCAGACATGATGGACAGACGCTCTGTGCGAATCCATGTGAAAATGTTGTGGTTCTCCTACATGTCTACTCTTCCATTTAAACTGATTTACACAGCAAACATGGTGAATCAAAGCTTTTAACAACATCTGTCTCTCTCCTCTTCACTCTGGCTCTTTCCACTCTCTTTCACACAATTACCTCAGTCTGACCCTGATTCAAATCAAGAGGCTTTACCTGCCATGATTGGCTAGCGGAAGGAAGGATGTCAGCTGACACAACAGCAGGAGTGATCAATGTTCTCCATGTAGATGTGTGACCTTAAAGCTTGTGTTAAGATAAACATTCATAGAGTTCTTAATGTGCTAGTGACAGAAGTAATACTGATTTGTAAAGGCGTGGGATGCAATAGTATTTTGGTGATTTGAGTATTTGTTCTCACTGACAAACCTTCTGCCAGATGTGCAAGAGTACTAACATTTTTCATGAAAACTTGGCAATGGTGAGAAAGAGAATTTTAAATACAAAGATACAGTGAATAGAAAATCAATGCAACCGCTTAACTGATCAATGCCACAGTGCATGCTGGGAATATAAGTACTGTGGATATAACACTATAACAGGTTAAAGACATTATTGTAATGCAGACACAGATGATCATTTTGATTCTCAATGCTGTTACATCAGTCATTTCCAGCTCTAGTTCATTGTGAAGTCACAGTAGCTGATATAGTTGTCATATTTGTAATGAATAAATCAATAATAATAAAAAAACCTAATACTGTAAAAATAAAACTGGGACTATGGCAAAAAGCTGAGATTTATTGTAAACCATTGGCAAATGTCTTTGACTGTTGCAACACATCACTGTTTTTCTTCATCTTGTGCTTCACAACTGGACCAAAGTTGCTTCCCAAACCTTCTGTTCCAGGGTTGTTGCACAATTTAACATAAAATGTAATGCTTTTTAAGATATGAACTAATAAAATTAATACACCAGAACAAACTAAATAAATACATCTCAAAAAAATAGATCTAAAAATAAATCATGTATTATATTTTCTTTCCCTTCTTTCTTTCTTTTACTCAAACTATAAAAACACATTTAGCCAGTCTTTAGCCAGATTTCACTAAATAAGGCTATGGGAGTATTATATTTAAGCATAAAAACAGGCCTTTACACACTTTACCTATTTATTAGGGGTGTGACGAGATCTCGTGTCACGAGATCTCGCGAGACTAAAGTGTGACGAGATTTCTCGTCGAGGCGAAAAGTAGTCTCGTGATGTTGCCATGACAGAGTGTTAGGATGATTAGGAAAGAATATGCCACCGCTGCGTTTACATTACGCCTCCACTGTCCTTTTGCTTTGTGTTTAAATAAAAAAACATTTAATTAAGTTGGATAACGGTTGCCGGCTCTCCATATTTAAAGAGTTACGCGCGATCGCTTAAAGTGAAAGTAAACGCGCGCGCGCATTCAAACGCGATTTCAATACCCGCATTTTGAAAGCGGCTCCCTGATGAATGCAAATATCTCTCAATATGAAAGCTATTTTAGGCTGGGCAGCGTAGTTGTAACCATCTCTTAGCTCTGTATCAAAGAAAAATTTGGTCTTATTTGCACTTTGAATATTAAGAGAGTGCGATTATGGTTTCAACTTGTAAAGTGTTAGCATAAAAATGAATAACAGTTTTCTCTTAATCTTATTAAGCACAAACAATAAGGTTTCATTTGTTAACATTAGTTAATGCACTGTGAACTATCATGAACTAACAATGAATGACTATTTTTATTAACTAACATAAACAAAGATTAATAAATACTGTAGCAAATATATTGCTCATTGTTAGTTGATGTTGGTTAATATGTTAATGTTAATAAATGAGACCTTATTGTAAAGTGTTACCATTTTTATTTATACTGTTTTTATTTCTATGATCAGATTGTGGAAAGGAGTTCAGTTAGGAGGTCAAAAGTTGTAGAAGCTCATAAATCATGTACAGTAAGATCTGAAGAGACTGAAATCATACAGAAGAGAAGTCAGTCAGTTGAGTTTGTGGCAAATCCTTTTACAGTGTTTGAGTATTGTTGTCTTT
Organism: Megalobrama amblycephala; assembly: GCF_018812025.1. Lineage (NCBI taxonomy): Eukaryota > Metazoa > Chordata > Actinopteri > Cypriniformes > Xenocyprididae > Megalobrama > Megalobrama amblycephala. The sequence goes on along the minus strand of NW_025953374.1, from coordinate 21,300 downwards.
TACCGCATATGATAATTCATACTAAGAAAGTAGAACTGAATGACATTCATTATAAGATGATTAGTTAAAACATTTCAAATACACCTGCAGAATATTTTTTCTAGTCATGTATTTCGCCATTGAGGATTTCTTAAAAATAGTGTGTAAAAATCTTGTCTTGTCTCGTCTCGTGAACTCAATCTCGAGTCTCGTCTCGTCTCGTGAGATACCTGTCTCGTCACACCCCTACTATTTATTAAACAAAAACTGTGAAATGTGTCTGAATGGAATAAAATAACTTATTTGTGGAATTTATTCAAAATAAATAAATAACTTAAAAGAGATATTTTCAAAAAGAATAAAAAAGGCATAATTTACTGAAGTGTTGTTCCAAACTTGTATGCATTTCTACCTTCACTGGAACATAAAAGATGTTGTTAAAAAATCTATCTCTGAAATCCAGTAATCTCCAAAAAATCTTGTTTTAAGTTCCAAAGAAGAAAAAAAAAGCTGTACATGTTTGGGATGACTTGAAGGTTGAGTAAATGATAACAGAAACGCCATGATTGTGTGATACATTTGAATTATATTCACTGCATCTTCACCTCATCCTGAGCATCTGTTTTCTCTCACTCCAAATATCAGTCAGATGCTGCCATCACACACAAAACATGTCAAATGACGATGATTCAATACAGCAGGACATCGATGGCAAATTTGGCTAGTGTGAAGAGAACATGAAGCAGGTTTCCTAAGGTAAGTGGGAATGGAAAAAGCTTTGCTCAAAGTCTTAAAGCTGCAGTTAAATTATATTTGAGCCTTCAAGAAATTTTCAGGGCACCACAACAGACAGGATATGATGTCAATTAATAAATAACACCCATTAATTTCATTGAAAACATGAAAATATTTCTACTCCACTTTCCTGCAACGCTGCAAAGTTGTTTTTTATCTTTCACTGGTCACTCATCTTCATGTCATATGAACTCACAGGACAGAATTCCTCAAAGTGTCATATGCCCGTGGTCTCCCGCATTCATATGCGGTCAGTGAATGTCAATGGAGAAAAGTCTAGCCTGACTGCCTTTAAACACATCAGTGAGAATCTGCATTAATCTACATCAACAGAATTCTGCAAATAATCAAATGATTCATAATAAAGACTTTTTGTTGTAATATTTGATTTATCTTTAAGACATCTTAAGGTTTTAATGACCCATGAGAGGGCCCTTTTGGTGGAATGAGGTTTGCAAACCTCAAACCAATCTGCTGACACCATCACAACTTTCGAGAAACAGCTGAAGAAGCTCCTCTTCTGCGAGTGCTTACAGGAAATAATCCATAACCATGAACACACTTTGTTTGTTTGTTTATATTTGGCAGTGTGTAATATGTATGAATATTGTTGCTCATGATAAATTGCTTGTGACGTTCCTTAGGATAAAAGCATCTGCTAAGCTAATAATTAGAATTGTATGGTTTGTTGAAGATATCGCTTCAGAAGAATAATTCATCTTTCTCCATGATCATCATCATTCATTCTAAATCTGAAGTATCCTTCCTTTATTGACTGTTTATTTATCTGTCTGAATTCTCTGTTATGAAGCTGAAGTCATTCACTTGGTCTCCTCATGCATGTTTGCTGCAGATAACTGCAAGTACACTTAAAAAAACATCACTGGCATTGACACATGATGTTCAACCAAAGAGAAACCACATGAACAATGTTTTCTTCATTTGTTCTTTACTGTATTTTACTCAAAAACTGAGTGCAAAAACTGGCTGTACCATGCAGGGATAAAAATAAAGGATACTTGTGCAAAAAATGTTCAGAAATTCTTATTTTATTTGTAAAATCTGATATGTCATAATTATGTGCACATCTACCAATTGTACATTTATATACAGCAATGTTCAAAACAGAAAGAGAAAGATAAGTATGTCAGTGTTTGATGGTATTTTCAGTATGACAGCCAAAGCAGAATGAATTCACCATGCTGAGTCTTGGTTTCATTCTTACCAACAGGGAGATTTTGCCAGCCGCTGTTGCTCTAGTTTTGCACATTGGGAATGTTTGTATGGTGCAATATGAACTGTGAAAACCAATACAGAAATAAAACTAAAATATGTGTCAAAATAAATACACAGAGATAAAACCCTGAGCATATGATACTTCTAGTTCTCTGTCAGAAAGACACAAGCCTCAGTGAGAGTATGTTATCTGTAGCAGTGTTGTTGTGGTTGTGACAGATCTGGGCAGGCATGAGCACAGATAGACCCCTAGTGTGTTTGCTCCGACATGTTTATCACTGCTATGAAATTTACTTTTAAAACGTCTCAATACAGCCAGTGTGACTTAAGTAATAGCCCTCCATTAAGCTTAACAACAACCAAACGAGTCTGGCGTAGGCATAAAATAGTGTCGTTCAAGCAAATGCCACCACAATTAATCAAAAATATTATTGTTTGTTGTATTTACAACAATTAATGTCTCTGAGAGTGCTGTTCTCACGAACTCTGATCACTGTTCTCAAAACAGTGAATTCATGAGCTCTTTGTAAATGTCCTTAACTGATTGTAAGTTTTCATTCATTTCACACAAATTACAATCATGTGAACCATTTACTCAAAACACTACGCACAAAATTCTCAGATGTTTTCATAATAGTTCATACATCATACAATAGTTCAAATCTTTAATATATCAGGAAAAAATTAGCACAGCTTTTTTACTGGCTTTACATAAATCACAAAAAGTACAATCTGTCCAAACACAACAAACAAAACTCTGGAATGTGTCATATTATCAAATGCACATGGTATGTTTTCAATTTGCCCCAAACTGGTTTTAATAATACATGCAACACAGGAAACGCAGTTTTACCAAATGATTATGCATTTATTACAATTGCATTATATAATAAGGAAAATATAAAGGAGAGAGTATAAATAGAGCAAGAAAATATGTAAGAGAAGGGGAAAATAAAGAGGTGGTTGTGTGGGTAGAGGAAGGGGTGTAATGAGAAGGAAAGTGGAAGAGATAGAAGGAGATCAGATATGAGGAGAGAGGAGGAAGTAAAAATGAGGATAGGAGAAGAGCTGAGTACAGTGGAGGACACTGGTGTACAGGAAAGAGCAAGAGGAGAAATTGTAAGAAGACATGGATATAGTGAATGTGGAGGTGTAGAGGTGGATTTCAAATGAAATCATTACCCTAAATCAGTGGTTCTTAATCCTGGACCTAGGGAGCCATATCTGAGGGTTTGCGGGATTTTGGATTCAGCCATAAGATGTTGTATAGATATAGATATTCATGAAAATAAACTGATGGAAAACAAGTCAGTATTGAGCTTGTCTGAATTTATTATGAAATATAAGACAAAAGTAATGTTTTCGGACATGAAAGCATAGATGTCATCTTTTGTTCCCTTTCGATACTTCACTCGTACTGCATATGGGTGAAAAGTCTCCCTTTTTCCCCGCTACTGAAGCCTTTTCAATAACGCAGTGTAACTGCATCATCATTGGTTCACTCATAGACAAGTTGTTGAACCAATGACGGCGCGGCATAGCTGCGCGGCCTATGGCGACAAAGCGCGCAAACTTTCCCGCCGAAAGGGGCGGGGTAATGGGCTATATAAGCGAGCATTTCACCATAGGCCATCAGTCCTTTCTCCTTCAGCGACGACTCTACTTCTCTTCACTGATCCTCGCCGAAGCCTGCTCGCCGCCGAGAAGAAGCTCTGCCGCCGTCGAAGAGGCCCTGCAGCAGACACTGCTGACTCGCCGGATCCAGCCAGCGCCTTCGCCCCCATCCGGCGCGTCTTATAGAGCATCTCCCCGCGGTTTATACAAGCCTCCCATGAGCACTTTTCCAGCGGTTTTCACCGCTTTTTGAGCCCAGCCCTCGCCATTAAGAGCCTCCCAATCGCCGTTTTCACGGCGCTCGGCATTTTTAAATGCCACACGACGAGTGCGTTGGATGTCTGGGCAAGCCCCATGCGGATGATGCACTTGCCGGCGGCTCATGCCCACATGAGTCTGGCGTCTCTGCGCTCGCGGGCCGCCTTCTTCAACCCCGCCGTTCGCGCTCTCCCGTCTCCCTCCCCTCGCAAGCCGGCGAGGAAGAGACCACGGGGCAGGATGGTCCAGCGCATGGAGTTGAGCGAGCCCACGTCGGCCCAGCGCCCACGTGCCTCGCCCTCTCCCAACAGAGAACAGTTCCCCGTCTCGTTCTCCCGCCCTGAGCAACGTCCCTCAGCAGATGTGAGTGATCTTGTCTCCTTTGGTGGATCCGACGAAGAGCCGCTCTACGACTTTATGTCTCTGGCAGCCTCTGAACCTGAAGGATGGGTCAGCGAGTCGGACGACCCCGCCCCCCTGCCTTCCCTGGAGCCCATCGACCACAGCGCGGGTATGGACACCGAGCTTTTCCGCGTCCTCTCTAGAGCCGTGGAGGATCTGGATCTTGAGTGGGCCCCACCAGAGGAGCCATCGCGGAGCCGCTTGGACGAATGGTTCCTTCCAGGCCGTCGCCAAGCCCCTCGACAACGCTCCGCCCCGTTCTTTCCCGAGGTGCATGAGGACTTGACGAAGTCATGGCGGGCTCCTTACTCCGCCCGCCTGCACACTACCAACCGCTCAGCCCTCACCACTGTGGACGGCTCGGAGGAGAAGGGCTATGAGCACCTGCCGCCCCTGGATGAAGCAGTGGCCGTTCACCTCTGTCCGCCCGCGGCTGTGGGATGGAAAACCAAGAGGGCCCTCTCGTCCAAGCCCTGCAGGACCACCTCCGCCCTAGCAGGAAGGGCTTACGCATCTGCGGGCCAAGCCGCTTCAGCGCTCCACTCCATGGCCATCTTTCAAGTGTTCCAGGCCAAACTTCTCCGCTCCCTGGACGAGTCCGGCATTGACGCGCCTGCCTTCAGAGACCTCCGCAGCGCCACTGATTTAGCCCTGCGGGCCACGAAGGCCACAGCCCAGGCCATTGGCAGATCGATGGCCAGCCTGGTAGTATTGGAACGCCACCTGTGGCTTAACCTGATGGAGATCAAAGATCAGGACAAGACGGCTTTTCTGGATGCCCCCGTGTCCCTGTCAGGGCTCTTTGGACCAGCGGTAGAGGGATTCACGGAGCGATTCACGGCTGCACAGAAGTTTTCTCAAGCGATGAGACACTTTTTGCCGAAACGCTTAAGCTCTGCGTCTGCTTCCAGCCGCCCCAGGCCTGCGCCAGCTCAGCAGACGAAGCCTGCCCCCTCTGCTTCCCAGGCAGCACTGCCCAAAGAGCACCGCCAGCGCCCGCACCCTTCCAAGCGCTCGTCCTTCCCCAGACGCCAGGGACCCCGGCACAGGATTGCACTGGACCCGGCGACTCCAAAGTCGTCCTGATCTGCAAAGACGGAAGAGGATTGGGGCATGTCTCGCTGCGGCCGGACCACCCCAAAAGCTCTCTCGTGCAAACTCCCCTTCGCCTCGTTTATCTCTGGGCGTGGGAGTAACACAGTCTGCTGTAACAGGGCCCACAAGTGTTGCGTCCTCTCCAACCGCCGTTTTCACGGCGACCAATTTTTTAACCACTCCACAAAAGAGCAAATTTCCTCTTCCACCCATCCCGGTGTACGACCCCCTTTTAAGCGGGCCGTCATCCGATGTTATTCTCCCTCTTGCCACCCGGGCCAAGGCTTGGCAGGCCATCCCCGGGGTGTCAAGCTGGATTTTAAACACCATAAGCCAGGGCTACTCGCTCCAGTTTGCCAGAAGACCTCCGTGCTTTGGCGGGGTTATCCAGACTTCGGTACAAGTGGACGACGCTCATGTCCTCCGAGCCGAGGTTCTAACTCTGTTAAGGAAAGGGGCTATAGAAATAGTTCCCTTCCCGGAGAGCGAGTCAGGCTTCTACAGCCGCTACTTCTTGGTTCCAAAGAAAGATGGCTGTCTCAGGCCCATTCTGGACCTCAGGTTATTGAACCTTTCCCTCATGAGTTCAAAGTTCAAAGTCCTGATGCTAAAGCAGATCCTCGCACAAATATGTCACGAGGACTGGTTCTGCTCGCTGGATCTGAAGGATGCTTACTTTCACATCCAGATAGCCCCCAGCACAGGTGATTCTTGAGATTCACGTTAGAGGGTGTGGCTTACCAATATACGGTCCTTCCCTTCGGGATGTCCCTGGCTCCTCGCACCTTTACGAAGTGCATGAACGCGGCATTTTCCCCTCTGAGACAGATGGGAATACGGGTTCTGAATTATCTCGACGACTGGCTCATCCTGGCCAGCTCGCGTACAGAACTGGAACACCACAGATCCGTGCTCCTCAGCCACTTAGAGTGCCTAGGTCTCAGGGTCAACCCAGCCAAGAGCTCACTGCTTCCCACTCAACGTATTTCGTTCCTGGGAGCAATCTTCGACTCAGTCCGTATGACGGCAGTAGTCTCGCCAGAGCGTGCTCTGGCCATTCAGCAGCTCGCGGCCTCCGTCAAGAACAAAGCTTACCTCCCTCTGAAGCTGTTCCAGAGGTTGCTAGGGCTCATGGCTTCTGCCTCCCCAGTTCCCCAGCTCGGCCTGCTTCGCATGCGGCCTCTACAGTACTGGTTGAAAGTTCGAGTTCCTCCTCACACCTGGAGTCACAGCCGCCTGCGTCTCAAGGTCAATCAGGCCTGTTTAGCAGCCCTGAAACCCTGGATGAACCCTACTTGGTTCACTCTTGGAGTACCCCTACAGGCGGTGTCACGAAGAACGGTGCTTTCGCGGTGCAGACGCGTCCAACTCGGGTTGGGGTGCTCTGTGCGAGGGCAGTCCGGCCTTCGGCTCGTGGTCCCACGAGGAAAGCCATCTACACATCAACTGCCTCGAGATGTTGGCAGTGACACGAGCCCTCCATGCTTTCCAGGCTTACCTGACGGATCACCACGTCTTAGACCAATCTGACAGTATGACCGTGGTTTCCTACATAAACCGACAAGGGGGTCTTTCGTCCAGCCGCTTGTGCGCTCTGGCGAAGCGCCTTCTGGAATGGGCATCCCCAAGGGTTCGGTTGCTCAGAGCGACTCATATCCCCGGGAAGAACAATCTGGGAGCAGATATGCTATCTCGGAGCAACGTCCCCTCAGACAGGTGGATGCTCCACCCCCAGACGGTTCTCACTATATGGGAGCTCTTCGGGAAAGCGGAGGTGGACCTCTTCGCCTCAGAAGACAACTCTCATTGCCCAACCTATTATTCGAAGGAGGATGATGCATTGGCCCACACTTGGCCCAATACCCTTCTTTACGCTTTTCCCCCGATCGCTCTGATCCCTCAGGTTATCAGGCGAATCAGGGAAGACAAACACAGAGTTCTGTTAGTGGCCCCACTCTGGAGGAGCCAGATTTGGACCTCGGAGTTGTTCAGGCTTTCCACAAAAGCCCCATGGCCGATTCCCCCGAGACGAGACCTTCTCTCTCAGGCGAACAGAACAATCTGGCACCCACAGCCGGAGCTTTGGGCTCTACATCTGTGGCCCCTCGACGGGAGCCGTCTGACCTCCCAAGGAATGTGCTAGATATCATTTCCCAGGTGAGAGCCCCGTCCACGAGATGCCTCTACGCCCAGAAGTGGTCGATCTTTGTTACCTGGTGTTCTACACGTAAAATAGACCCAGAGGAGTGTGACGTATCTTCTATACTGTCCTTCCTCCAAGAGCGTTTGGATTCGGGGCGAGCCCCCTCCACGCTCAAGGTTTACGTAGAAGCCACTGCAGCGTTTCACTCACTCATCGCTGGTCAGTCAGTGGGACGGAACGATCTTGTTATAAAGTTTTTGAGGGGTTCCAGGCGATTGCATCCTCCTCTGCCCCTCACCGTTCCCCCCTGGGACCTTTCCTTGGTCCTCAGAGCTCTTAAGGGTCCTCCTTTTGAGCCACTGCGTCTAGCGGACCTCAGACCCTTGACGCTTAAAACCGCTTTGCTACTTGCGTTGCCATCGGTTAAGCATGTTGGCGACTTGCAGGCCCTCTCCGTGAGCCCTGCATGCCTTGAATTCGGGCCAGGTGACTCTATGGTCGTTCTGAAACCTAGACTTGGCTACGTTCCCAAGGTGCTCTCAACTCCGTTCAAAGCACAAGTCATCTCGCTCTCTGCGCTCCCCCCTTCGACGGACGAGCAAGAGCTGGAGTTATTATGCCCCGTCAGGGCATTACGCGTCTATGTCGAGCGATCACAGCCTTTCCGGCAGTCTGATCAGCTCTTTGTCTGTTTTGGTGGCCGCACCAAAGGGTCTTCGGTCTCAAAGCAGCGTCTCTCACATTGGATTGTCGACGCTATAGCTCTCTGCTACTCCTCTTTGGGCATGACTTGCCCCATTGGAGTTAGAGCCCATTCCACTAGAGGCATGGCTTCGTCTTGGGCCTGGTCCAGTGGAGTCTCAATTAAAGACATCTGTGAGGCGGCCGGCTGGTCTTCGCCGTCCACTTTTGTCAGGTTCTATCAGTTGGACGTTCCGACCTTACAAGCTCGGGTCCTTTCAGTGTGAATTTGCGGCCTCCATGGAGTTCCACTTTTTGCACAACCCAGGAGTTCTCTCCTTTTGTAGTGTAACAAGGGTAAAGGCGGCTTCGGCCTTCTTACTTGTCCTTTGGTCCCCCTTACGGCGTCCGGTCAAGTCCTGTCGTTCCCCAGCCGTGGCACGGCGCGGTTGAATTCGTTGAAGACATCACTGGACTCTGGTCAGGGGCTGGAGCCATCATTCAGGCCTTCCCAAAAACAGGCATTGAGCATTTGATCGCTTCAGATCACCAGGTGGGAAGACTCCACAAACTCCTCCACATATCGCTCCAAAGGTCGTCCACCCTATTGAATGTTCTCCTCAGCCAGTCTCGGAGTTCATTTCCATTGGTGGTCAGTCACGGTTGTTTACAGCTGAGATGAAACAGGATCTCGGTGCAGCAGTCATTATTCAAATTCATAAACTCAAAACTTCACATGACATGCATGAAACTGGAACTGGAACAGGGACAAAACAAACATCTTGACACAATGTAGAACTGACAATGAACTGAAAGAAACACAGGGCTCAAATACACAGCAAACAGAGAAACTAATGAGACTAATTAACAAGACACGCCTAAAACTGAAACTCAAATCAATCTGCCACTCAAAACGTGACAATATGGATATTGAAATAAAAAATAAATATGTATTAATTTAACATATGTTTTACAGTATGTAACTTTATGTTTCATAAATGATTACGCGATTGGTGCCTTTTTTTTGCCCAAAATGTCTGAATAAACAATTGTGCTGTTTTTGTTTTGTTTTGTTTTTCAAAAGTTAGTATATTTTGTTGTGAAAGAAAGAACAATGCTAGAGAAGAGCTTGAGAGGAACTGTGAGACATGATACATGTTTCTGATAAATAAAATAAAATAAAATAAAAACAGGTCTTGCTTGACTATTCATGGTATTGACTAATCAATCAGAAAAGTAGTCAACTAGTCTGCATGTCATATTACCAATGACTCAATGCACAGCACAGCTTCTGTGGTCTTTACTGATTCTGTCTAGTTCAGCTGATGGAGAATGTGTGAATGGAGAGAATGTTCGTGCAGCTGAGATGATGCAGGGAGAAGTGAAATCACACATGCATCTCAACTGACATGTTCCCGATGCTTAGATTGTCATTTAAACCGTGTAAAGATTCAGAACGCAAATGAACTCAGACCTTCTCTGAGGTCCACGGTGTGTTATTTGAATGCAAGGTACATGCATGTATTCCAATAATTAGAAATATATTTAGCTGGTACTGGTCACAATGTAAGGTATAATGCACAAAGCAGAAATGACTGTGAAGAGAGAGGACACAAGCACAGCTGTATAGGGAATTTGTACCATGCGATGCTAGTCAACACAGACCCAACACATCTCCTACTGGCTAACTAATGAATTACATTTTACTCCAGACGTCCTGAGTCATCTGACTGCTGTATGAGTCAAACTAATGAATTACATTCTACTTTAGATGTTCTCTCATCTGACTACTGTATGAGTCAAACTAATGAATTACATTTTACTCCAGACGTCCTGAGTCATCTGACTGCTGTATGAGTCAAACTAATGAATTACATTCTACTTTAGATGTTCTCTCATCTGACTACTGTATGCCAAAGAAATGAAAGCTTTAGAGAGTTTGCTTTCCTCCTAGCACACTCACACTTATATCCTCATTTTAATTCAATTACTGATAGAAATAGAAGCAAACATCTGTCAAGAAAGCAATCCTAAATCAATCCTAAGACACATTTATTCATACACCAGCACAGAACATCCAGTCGTGCTGTAGTACTTCACCACCATCTGGTGGCCAACTCACAGACTCTGACACCTCAAAACACTTCACTGTCTTTGGCATGTGCACATTACAAACTACTAAAATGCTCTTTCTATGGTATCCTCAAGCAGAGACTGACAGTCTTAAAGCTTAGAAAGCGATTTAGTGTCATCAAGGCTAAGATGTGAGTTTACGAGGCACTCGTGATTTAAGGTGACTATTAGGCTTTCTCCAGTAGAGTGTGTTGCTGTGTTCATGTGTGAATTATATCAGGCTCGTTGGACTGGAAGCGGCGCTGCACAGACCGATCGGTGAATGACATTAACGTACCGCGAGAGTGACTGAAAACAGAGCCGTCTGCTCTCGAACCGCTTCACACTACCACAGTGATCAGCACAGAACGATTGATCAATCAACAAAACTCACTCGTACTGCCAAAAATTACTAAAACATCATTCAAAATCATTTGAATTTTACAACTAATCAACTAATTTTCTAATCAGAATTTTGTAAGGGAAAGTGTACTATGAATTGCAGCAGTGCTAAACAACACAAACTATCAATATATGAATCAAACTCACTAAGACTGCCAACAGTTTCTTTTTCACACACTTTTTCTCTTTTATTATATCCATGTACAGTTGTGGTCAATTATTGGCACCCTTGGTAAATATGATCAAAGATGACTATTAAAATAAATCTGCCTTGTTTATCCTTTGATCTTTAATCCATGCAATTAGCAAAAATCTAACCTTTCTTTGAAGGAAAAGAATTGAAAGTGGAGGGGGGAAATCACATTATAAAATAAATGTTTTTCCTGACAAAAGGAGTTGTTGAGCAGTAAACTGTACTGACCGACCTACAGGATCTGACGGATCACTGAGCTTTTCTCGGTAACGTTAAATGTGGAGTTTATCTACTGAATTTGCTGTTTCAAAAATATTATTGCTCTAGAAACAGAATAGCCTATTATTTTATATGTTGTGTATAATTATTTAAAATACATCAATGATGACGCAGTCGTCTGGGCGGAAGTTTGATACCGAGACTCCACCTCCGGGCTCCACTGACGATTCCTTCTGCGCATGCCCAGGCTCCAAACTGACATTATTGCGTAACATGTCAACGCCCATCATCGTACGTTTTACATTCAGTTCGTCCATCTTTTTTTACAGTCTATCCCTGCATCTCAATTAGCTCCCTAGCTCCCTAGGTCATGAATCAGTATATCATGTAAATGAATGTGGCCGACTCCCTGATCAGTGCCCTGACTAGTGAACTAGGGAGCTGATTGAGACGCACTCTATGTTATAAATGAATAATGGTAAATGTCCCACAGTAGGGGGAGGGGCAGTCTTAAAAATAGTGATTAAAGGTGCCGTAGAACGTCTTTTTACAAGATGTAATATAAGTCTAAGGTGTCCCCTGAATGTGTCTGTGAAGTTTCAGCTCAAAATACCCCATAGATTTTTTTTAATTACTTTTTTAACTGCCTATTTTTGGGGCATAATTAAATATGCGCCGATTCAGGCTGCGGCCCCTTTAAATCCTTGCGGTCACACAGTTCACACAGCTAATATAACCCTCAAAATGGATCTTTACAAGATGTTCGTCATTCATGCTGCATGCATGCATCAGATCATGTGAGTACAGTATTTATTTGGATGTTTACATTTGATTCTGAATGAGTTTGAGGCTATGCTCCGTGGCTTACTTACTTTCCTGGCATTACACACTGATGGAGAGATTTATAAAGAATGAAGTTGTGTTTATGAATTATACAGACTGCAAGTGTTTAAAAATGAAAATAGCGACGGCTCTTGTCTCCGTGAATACAGTAAGAAACGATGGTAACTTTAACCACATTTAACAGTACATTAGCAACATGCTAACAAAACATTTAGAAAGACAATTTACAAATATCACTAAAAATATCATGATATCATGGATCATGTCAGTTATTATCGCTCCATCTGCCATTTTTCGCTGTTGTTCTTGCTTGCTTACCTAGTCTGATGATTCAGCTGTGCACAGATCCAGACGTTAATACTGGCTGCCCTTGTCTAATGCCTTGAACATGAGCTGGCATATGCAAATATTGGGGGCGTACATATTAATGATCCCGACTGTTACGTAACAGTCGATGTTATGTTGAGATTCGCCTGTTCTTCAGAGGTCTTTTAAACAAATGAGATTTATATAAGAAGGAGGAAACAATGGAGTTTGAGACTCACTGTATGTCATTTCCATGTACTGAACTCTTGTTATTCAACTATGCCGAGGTAAATTCAATTTTGGATTCTAGGGCACCTTTAAAACATTTTTATAAACCATAAATTCAGATATTTATTCTTTATAATATTTGAAAAGTATTGATATTAAAAGTTAATTTTTTTTTTTTACCTGACTTTTTCATAGTGTGATTTTTGGGGAATTGTATTGAATCAGTCAGTTTGACCCGGACCATACAGGCAGTCGCCAGAAATCAAACCAGCCTACTGTATACATGGCTTTATTTCAATGTGTTAATAAGCAATAATAAAAAAATAAAACCATCTTGAGATTAAAGTTGTTAAATTTCGAGAAAAAACTCGTTAAATTACGAATTTGTTCTCATAATTTAACGACTTTTTTCTCATAATTAAATGACTTTATTCTCATAATTTAATGAGTTTATTCTCAACATTTTATCTTGACTTTTTTCTTGAAATTTAACGAGTTTTTTCTCGAAATTTAACAACTTTAATCTCGAGATGGTTTTATTTTTTTTTATTATTGCTTGGCACTAATCCTCTTCCGTACAGGGATAATGATGTGGTTTCTTTTGTTGTTTTTTTGGACAATTACTTAAAAGAACTTTTGAATCACTATTTTAAAATGGTTAATTGAAACAAACAGTTTGTGGAAAAGAACTGTACCTCCCATCACTAGTTGTGAGTCAGCTGATGTCCCTTCATGATTTTGGATTAAATTACTTCAAATGCAGTTTTGCAAGCTCTTACTATATGATGAAACACTAAATATAGCAGCAAAGGGAAAGGAAACAGAAATTACAAGGGGAAAACCGAGGGGCCATTTACACAACACCGTTTTCAACTAAAAACAGAAAACTTTGCTTGCGTTTTGGTGTTTCAAAGTGTCTGTGCAAGTCACTGAGTCATTCATTCATTCAATTCATTCAATCAAATCACCATGACTGCAAAGATCACACATTTGTTTCCTGTCCTGAGTCTCTTTTGTCCAGAACCCATCCATAGCAAAATGATTTCCACATCCCTTCTCATAAGACTGGGCTTCAGCTAGAAAAAGAAAAGGTAAAACACAGCACCTACAGGACTGATGGGTCAAGGACAGAAAGAGTCTGTGAGACGACACACCTCTGTCTGAAGGAGCCAGATTTGGTTGGTTTCCAAGCCACGTGTTGTGTTGTCATGTCATTTGTAACCTTGTTTTCTATTTATTTACCTTGCTGCTCTCCTCATTTCCTTCTCTATTTAATGTCTTTGTGTTCTCAGCCGTGTGGTTTTGTGTTGAGGTTTACTGTCCTTTTCTAAACTATGCTTGACCTTATTTGGTTTGGTTTATTTAGACCCAGACTGTGTTTTACTGAAGTCCTTGCTGTTTTTTGCTGACTGCTTGTCATGAAAATTTAGTGTGATTTCCGCTGGTGATTTGTCGGTCCATTCAATGCAGAAAAAATGCCAGACAAGTTGAACAACAATGTTAATTCTCTCTAGCCATTTATCAAACAACATCAAAGACAGAAGTTGATCAATGTCCACCTCCAACGGTGCTTATGGATTTTTCTTCTGCTATTCGTTTGTGGAAAAACAGTCTGTTCTTGAGCGCCACCAAGTTGTAGGTTTATAAAACCGTAGCTGCTCTGGGCACATGACCAAAAGCACAAAGCGTGGTTGGCCACCTTTATTCGCAGTGGGCAGCCATTTTAATTCTGTGCATTTTAATCGTCCATGTGTCTGTATCTATATGCACATTGTTATGACATCTAGAGGTCACACCAGAGAGGTAGTATCTAATAATAGGTGTTTTATTTTAAAAATAAGGGTTTTAGCATCAGGACCGGACAAGGCCAACACAACAAACACAATCTACTTTTAAACTCTTTAAATTTCCTGAAAGCAAAATAAACCACCATCAAACTTACCCATCTGCCTAAATCAAAAACTGTGAAAAGATGCATACACAAAAATGAATGTTATCTCAGCCCCTACTGTAACAAAACTACATTTAAAAAAAGAGTATTTACAAAAGAGATGTACAAATTGATGGCAGAGAGAGGATGATGATCCAGAATGGATGTTCGTTTTACAGGGAGACACAAATGAAGCTGAATTGTGAATAATGGCGGACGGGATGCCAGTGAACATGCTAATAGACCAGGGAGCGAGTTGTTACATCGTCAGCTCAAATGTGTTCCAATTACTCACATAATGTGCATGATGACATTACTGTTGCTTGTGTTGGTAACGCTTTAGATTAAAATCTCGACTTAAATCCTAAGGTGACAGAGCTTTCTCCGTTCTCTGGAATTCCCTACCTTTGTCTATTAGACTATCCCCTACTCTATCTTCATTCAAATCTTCTCTTAAAACATACTTTTTTTTCTCAGGCATATGGTTAATTTGATATTAATTTTCGTTTTAAATTTTGTTTTATATTGCATGATTTTTTTTGTCTTTTATTAATTTTGTTTCGGTTTCTTTCGATACATTTTATTAGTGTTTAAATTGTATTGTATGAGGATGTTTTGTCTTGTATGTTGTGCAGCACTTTGGTCAGCATTTATGTTGTTTTAAGGGCTATATAAATAAACGTGCCCTTGACCTTGAACAATCTTATGTTTGGGAGCAATTTAGAGAGAAAGTGCACTGATTATGTTGCTTCAAGGCAAGTAAAAAGAGCTATTGCAATCTTTTTTAATACATGGGGAAATATACTCTTGTTTCATGAAGTTACAGGGTAAATACGACATTACGGGCCGTAAATTAAAGTGGTGCTTGTTACAGGGTAAGTAATAAATAAAAAAATAAAAAAACGTAAACAATCTGATATCACTGACTCTGAAACCTTTATTTGAAAAACAACTTAATTAAAAACAGGTCTACAACACTTATTATTCATTTATTCATTTTTAAAATCAACTTTTCATTTCAATAATTGTTGGGAAATACTATGAGCACGTCACCACACAAGCAGGCCTTTAAGTATATAATGTGCAATCAGTGCTTACTTCACGGTCTCTTCATCCCCCTCAATATAGATGAAGCCTCCTCATCCTGAAACCAGCAATCAAACTAATGATCCCCACTTAACACTGACAATAAATCAGTGCTTTAAAATCTCTCATACTCACAGGGCTCAACAAGACTCCAACAAGCACACAGAATTTGGCATCACAATGACACAAAACATGTTTAACAATTTTTTATAGTGACTCCTTCTATTGGGTGACATGGATTCAGAAGATGTTGCCCCTTCTATTCCCTCAATGACTAGCCTCGTCTTGTTCAGTTCCAGCTCCTCTGCAGGTGTGAAGTGTGCTGGTGGTGTGTATGTGTATATATATAGTTAAAATTGTATTGCCTGTTTCACTTCTTCATAGGTTTCTAATAACAGGCTCTGCTCAGTAGCAGTGAACATCACCGGTCTCTGTTTGCTTTTTGCAATGTCTGATCAATTTGATCCATCTTCGACCTCTAGGGCTGCTTAAGACTTAGCCCCAACTTATTTGTTAGGAACAATTACACTGACATATTTTAAGATGTATACAGCTCAAACATGCATTTTAGTCTGCAACTAATCTCAAACCTTGTCATTGAAACCTGGGTAGTGAGTGTGTATATATTTGTTTCTCAACAAATTATGCTCAATGTGTTTTTATGGACTCTGTGCTGATTAAGTTCTGTTCACTGAGGTTATGTCTGTTGAAAAAGTGCACAAAGTCAAGGCTTTAATAATTTTATGGACTAAGTGCTTTTTTGAGAATTCTAAACTGATTCAGAAAACTTCCGCACAGCTGCACTGCCAAATAAGAGTACAATAAGACACAAGGCATAAGATTTTAGCTGAATGTGCTGCTACTTAATAGGGCAATTGCTATAAATGGATACATTTAAGTAGGTCTACTGAAGCTTGTGGTTAGGTATAAATACAACAGACTCTACTAGACTCACGCTAGATTCTGCATTTAGCTTCAGTCGCATTTTCTGGTGAAAAGCAAGTGCATGGAAGTTTTGAGGAAACGACAGAATTAAACGCTGAGGAAGAATCACACAGCTGGACTCCACAATACTGATATGATCCACTTTCATGCTAAAGGTAATTAAAGCTTTAAACACATTATTACTAAAATGTTATGTTTTAATATAATATAGGGTAAAATGGGGCTAAAGACACACCTTAAGAAAAATGTGTTTTCACTACTCTATTGTGTATGATTGCAGAAAATAAAATATATATGTTTTTATTAAACACTGATGGAGAAACAGATTTTGTGTGAAAATAAATCATAGAAGTGGTTTATAAATTCTTATAAATGTAAAAGATGGTGATGGGGTCTTTTACCCCACAGACACACGGGGCAAAACACGCATGGAGCAAAAGACACACAGTAATGATAGAAATACTTTAGCTAGAATAATATGTTTTTAATAATGTCTACGTTAATATTTGTTCAAATCAATCACTTTAGCAAAGTTTGTACTATTTTCGTTTTATTTTGATAAATAAAAGAATGCATTTGTGTTCAATAAATATACTCTCATTAAAATATGTTCATTTTAAAAATACAGAAATTATTTGTCAAAGTCCGGCTTGGTTGATCATGTGATCTATTAAAGGGTTAGTTCACCCAAAAATTGAAATTCTGTCATCACCCTACCCCACATAAAAGTGCTGAGCTGAATTTTTGTGCCATCTAGTGGTTTAAAAGAGAATAAAGTCAAATCTGCCTTTTTTCTTGGTGCGTCTTTTGCCCTGTTGTACCCTATTAAAATGTTAGGCAAGGATCTAATCAAAACAGGAAGGAAATCAAAGAATACAAGAAGAATACAATCCAAAGGGGAATAAAATCCTTCCAGCTGCTTGTTAAAATCACGCTTAAAGTCTGTGTGAAATGGAAGAGATAGTCTTCCCTATTGTGATGTATATCTGAGTCAAACGCTTCTCGAACAAGAAACAAATGTACGGCGGGACTTTTGTCCATCAGCAATTGATTGGACAGTTGGATCGTTGTGGTTTGCTATTAATGTGATCTCATGTAAGTTACAAGTTCTTCCACATGTTGATTAAGGAGTGCAGGAAGACACAAGGATCTGCAGCTTTTAGCTTAGAAAATAAGCACAGGGAACCATGGAGAATAAACTACTGGCAATGAAACAGGGAAACTAGGGCTTAAATACACAAGGGTTAACAAGGAAACATGGAACATCTAGAGACACATCAAGGGCAACCAAAGAACATGAAACAGGAAACTCAGAGACAAAAACTAGCCTACAACATAAAAATCAAAACACAAGACAAAAACAGGAACATGTTTAGAGAAGTGATGTAGCAGGAGGGGAAGTTATTTTGATTAAACCTTATGAGGGAATGTGAATTTAAATAATAATAATAATGACGTGAATGGATGAATCATTTATATAAATACTGCAATATTCCATAAAAAAAATAAGAATTGTACATTTTGATTCTATGGTGACTTTAAAGGGCAAATGAGAAGGCACTTTACCTGTTGCTAGATTACCATAAACTTCAGCAATATTATTGATTCGACTGTACTGACACTATTGGATGAGAATGTCTTAGGTTGCATATGCGACCCGGTTAACTGAGAAGAGATGAGGTGTCTTGGTACTGATGATATGGGGAACGCCATCAGTGTGTCTGGTGTATGATGCACGAAAAAGCCAAAGTCAAATATAGGGCTGAGGCCTCTTCCGGCAAAGAGAGAGGAAGGTGTAACATCCGGGACTCCCCTAGCTGTGGAGCACAGAAGCTTGGGATCTTTCCTAGTTTATTGTCTTAGGCAGTAGCGCACATGGGGTTGACACACTTCTGATTCCAGCTGGGTTGGAATACTCTTTGGTTATTAATGTTTTATTTAACCTCACAGCTGACATAACAAATGTAATATTTGGAGTAAGATACACAAATGATTAGGTTTTGATGTCACTAGCAGGAAATAACCTGATTTATTAATAAAGTCTTGTGTTAGCGGGTTATTTGGTTTCCACACAAACCAGAACAACTGGTTATTTCAGTAAGCTGATTGCTGGGAGTTTTCAGTGTGTCAGTGTGCATGTGAACATGCTCTATATACGTTTCTGGGAAAGTAAATTACCATTAACCAATTAATATATAAACCAATTATCATTTCAGTGATCCTGACTGTCCATTCCAGTCAACTTTTGTCATATTTGGTGGACAAATCAATCCAATCCATTACAGAGGTATACATGACAGACTCAATCTATGAAGCTGCTGGGAAAGGAAGTGCAACTTCTGCTGGCCTTTTTCACAATGGAGTCTTAAGAAACTGTTTGGTTTTCAGTACTAAAGTACAAATTTGGTAATTTTGGAAAAACTGCAGTTGTTAATACTAGAAGAGGGAAGCATTCTGAAGCACAGAACAGAAAAACAAAAAGTGAAAATGGAAAAACAATGCTCTGAAATGTGTCCAAGTGGATACACAGGAATTGATACGCTTACATTTTTAAGTTGGCTTGAAAAAGCCAACTTATTGTAATGCTATTTAAACGTATTATTTTTCTGAGACCAACTCTAACTCCTCCTAGAGCTTTAACTCTATAAACTCCAAACTCGGGTCAGACCTTCAGACTGTTGTTAACTTTGTTGCTATATCTTTTCTAACTGATCCGACTTACGGTTTTCCTAAAAAAGCTGATTAAAACTGGAAAAACTGGAAACTCCCATTGACTTTCATTGAACTGCCTTGGCTGACCTGAACATTCCGTCCAACTGTCAAAATTCAAATTCAAACACACAGACTCATTACCTTAGCAACCATATAACAACACCTTAGCAACCACCCCGAGTACCCTAGCAACCGCATAGCAACACCTTAGCAACCACCCTGAGTACCCTACCAACCTCATAGCAACACCCTAGTAACTGCACAACAACATCTTAGCAACCACCCCGAGTACCCTAGCAACTGCATAGCAACACCATAGCAACCACCTTGAGTGCCCTAGCAACCACATAGCAACACCTTAGCAACCAACCAGAGTACCTTAGCAACTGAATAGCAACAGCTTAGCAACCACCCCAAGAACCCTAGCAACCGCATAGCAACACCCTAGCAACCACCCCAAGTACCCTAGCAACCACATAGCAACACCATAGCAACCACCCAGAACACCTTAGAAACCGCATAGCAACACCATAGCAACCACCCTGAGTACCTTAGCAACCACATAGCAACACCCTAGCAACCACCTAGAGTACCCTAGCAACACCAAAGCAACCACCCCGAGTACTCTATCTATCTAACTAAATCTATCAAAACTACTAAACTAAAACTTAAACTTTCAAACTTTCAAACTTCAAAACTTTTAAAACTACTTCAAACTTTCTGGACTGGCTTTTTCAAGCTAATTTAAAGTTTGTCTCAACAAACTTTTTTATCTAGTTATCACTGTAAGTCTTGAAATCAACATTTAACGTTGTTGCCTGAGAGGGCAAAGTGATTAACACTCATACTTGTTCACGAGTTCACACTTGATCAAAAATCATCAGATAGAGTATGTGTATTTGCCATGTTGTCCGATGGGAGGGATCCAAGCTTGGAATTTGGCCGAACCCAAAGTACTTCTGAACCCAAAGTACCTGTATCCCTGGCTGGGATAGGAACCAGCCAAAAGTGATCAGTCGGGGTGGCAGAGGGATGCTGAAAACTGATGAGGAGCATAGGTGATTTGGCTATGTATCCCACATAGCAAATATTGTCTGGCCCAGCTCTGGGTCACACTACTAGTTTCTCTCGGCCCAAATTCAGCAAAGAATGTTGGGCCTGGCCAAGATCTGGACTACAGACATGAGCCATAACTGGCCCAAATCGTGACCAAATGATAACCCATAACCAGCTCTGAACTGCGCCAGAACAAGTTTTAATAGTGGTACCCAATCTCAGCCTTCAGTAAACCATATCAACAGATGGCCTCCTCTCATGCTGATTGGATAGAACATTTGAACGTGTTCCTCATGAATTTTAGTTCATTTCTCCATCACTCAAAAATAAAAAAAATTCATGGTATTTGTAAATGTGAAGGAGATGAAAGTCAAAGTCAGAAATGTTAACTGAGCCTTCCACCACCAAGCACAACCTTTTTGGGCTCTTCACCCTATCCACTCTTAGGGTCAACAAGAAATCAAAATTGTAGGGCTGGGACAATAAATCGTTGAAGAAATGATTCTTGATCAATTCTGAGATTTTCCGAATGCATCACAATTCTCTCTTGAATCAATTCTGAGCTTAGTTTTAACAGCTGATGGCATTACATGCTTTTAAAAAAACCCTCTACTTCCTTCCAATTCCTTACACACAACACTTGAACCTAAAATAATCACTCATAAAGTTCAAAACCATTGAAGCGAATTACAAGGGTGTTTGCAATGGGCTGTTTACAATAATCTCAGGTCATAAAAGCATTCTGAGGTGTAAGTACTTTATCAGACTCGAACGCACGAGCGCTCTTCTTCATGAGCATTTCAGCATGCGTTTAAAAACTAGCCTAGAGCGCCATCTGCTGTTAAAAACTAAGCTCAGAATTGATTCAAGAGAGAATAGCGATGCATTTGGAAAATCTCAGAATCGATCCATGAATCACGATGAATCGATTTATTGTCCCAGCCCTACAAAACTGACCATTCTTATTTTTTTCCTTTACAGAATGTTGCAGTGTTTAGAAATGATTTATCCATGCACATCATTATTTTTAAAACTCATATGCTCTTGAAATCTTTAATGAAAAAC